>NC_084712.1:15601200-15901200 GCF_033807575.1 Cydia pomonella
TGGAGTAATTGGACATTTACTTTGATTAAAAGCTTATGTTCTATGAAGAAGCTAATGATACATGCATGTATGTGTCTATGGTGATTATTATTAATATAATATAATATAATATAATTAACTTAATAAAGTTACATTTTAAAGATATTTCAACTGTCGGGAGAGCGCTGCCAGGTAATTCAGAAGTTCAGAATATGCGTATTATTAGTGAGCGTGAGAGAAACCAGAAATGCTTTCTTGTACCTATCGTAGAAAAAGCCAAATAAAACCAATGACGACCAGTCTGGCCTAGTGGGTAGTGACCCTGCCTATGAAGCCGATGGTCCTGGGTTCGAATACCGGTAAGGGCATTTGTTTGTGTGATGAGCACAGATATTTGTTTCTGAGTTGTAGATGTTTTCTATGTATTTACGTTTTTATATATTATATATATCGTTGTCTGAGTACCCACAACACAAGCCTTCTTGGCTTACCGTCGGACTTGGTCAATTTGTGTAAGAAAGTCCCTATAATATTTATTTTTTATTAAAAAAATACCTAGCAAAACA
This sequence comes from Cydia pomonella, assembly GCF_033807575.1. Taxonomy (NCBI): domain Eukaryota; kingdom Metazoa; phylum Arthropoda; class Insecta; order Lepidoptera; family Tortricidae; genus Cydia; species Cydia pomonella. Next base: position 15,601,746 of record NC_084712.1, read on the forward strand.
CCTGCTAATACCTTGTACCTATACCTTACCAAAAATATAACATTAAACCGAGAATTATTTCACCTAAAATTTATTTGGCAAATGTCGGTATATCTACAGCTAAAATATGCCTCTTTGCTGCAACACGAGTAAAATTCTTATATTGGGTTGTAACACTTAAATGTGTTTGTGATATAGTTTTAATGTATATATAAAAACTATTGGAGAACAATTACCTAGTGCTCCTTGCTCCCAAAGTAAGATCATTTTACGGTACATTTCTGGCGGGGATAAAACACATTAACTTAATATTCTAACCGCGGAACCAACCGACAAATGGTGAATGTGAAAGAGTGCGTGGTTTGCTCAAATATGGCGGTCGTCGCTCGCAAGAAGTTCTAATTTGGGAAAGTGTCCTCCGATTGGTCGGTTTCTTTTGGCGGGGAGTAGGTGGTAACGTCCGCAGCTAAGTTCTGAAAGGACGTAACTCCATACGTCAACAAGTTATACTATATATAGGTATAATCGGCTCAAGCCGGGGTTACACATTTCCTAACGAAAATTGTTTGCAGATAAAACTTAAGGGCGTCACGCCTCTTTTTATGACAACCAATTACAGTCGTGCAAAAAGTATATAGCATCGGTATTGTTTTAGGGTTCAGACCTGAACAGCTCAAACGATTTGTTAGCTGTACGTCTAATACGCTGTTCGTCCAAATGATATTTCAATTCGCATTTCGTCCAACATGTATTTGGTCAACATGTGTGGACCATTGTTGTCGGTCTATCAGTTGCATTTCAAATGGCCTCGTGTCAACAACGCTTTCCTTGAGTGACAACTAGTTACCAACGAACCTCTAAATTTTAAATAAATTCAATGTTTGTTGATTACATGTTGTCTGTTTATTGAGAACTCTTAGATTTTTATTTGCAGTCTCACTGTGGACTAATTATTATCTTAGCTCGTGAATTACGTGGAATTTATTGGTCTGGCACCCGAACTAGCGTGTTTCAATGTCATTCAAACTTTAAGTCCTTTCATGCAAGCTACTTTACCTCGTTTCACCGGTAAAAATGTGTTTTCATTTGTGTCCAGGCCATTTATTCGAAAATGCAGGCTGTTCCTGACTGAAGCGCTTTTAAAATAAAATTCTACTCTTCAAAATGCCTCCTATTAAAATCCTCGAGGTAAATGTAGAAATTCTATATGTACTTAGTGGACGACCGCTTCTGCATACTAACAAAGTCCCCATTTTCCTCTCTGGTTATATATTATGGAAAATATTATTACGCAATTAGATGTATATTAACTATAGCTATGTACCTTTGTTTGACTGTTTTCAATTCTTTTACTATTAATTAAGTTAGGGGCGAAAAAAACTTCTTTACAAAATTGTAAATGCCTCTAATTCTGATACTTACCCGATAACAATTAAAAGCCCCAAAAAACAAATAAAGGGAAAATCCTGTAGGGCTATGCACATGGGTCGCCAGCTTTCTATCTGGGCGTAGCATTGCAGTTGTTATTGACGGTCAATATTCAGATCTCCGGCCCATTAACGCTGGCGTACCCCAAGGATCTGTATTGTCACCTACTCTGTTCATCCTTCATATATCAATGATATGCTATTGACTAGCAATATCCAGGTGATAGCTTCTATACAGGTCTTGCAAATGCCTCTCGTGAGCAGATGTTGGAATGCAAAATGCAACTTGTGCCCGAAATCCTGCCTGTGCCTCTCTTGAGCAGGTATCCGAGTGGGGTAAACGTAATCTCGTCCAGTTTAACCCCAGTAAGACACAAGTTTGCGCGTTTTCCACTAAGAAAACCTCATTTGGCATACCGCCAAAATTCCAGAACATTCCCCTTACCATTTCCAAGAATGTCGGGATACTCGGTGTCGACATTACGAACGAAGTCCAGTTTTGGGGTCATTTGGAACTCAAAGCCAAACTGGCCTCTAAGAGGCTCGGGGTGCTCAATAGAGCGAAACAGTACTTCACACCAGGTCACCGGCTTTCGTTATACAAAGCGCAGGTTCGATCACATATGGAGTACTGTTGTTCTCACCTCTGGTCTGGAGCACCGAAATACCAACCTCTGCTCTCGGGCAGTTCATATTGTTGGTGACCTCGATCTCACAGTCGGTTTGGAACCTCTCAGTCTTCGGAGAGACGTTGGCACCCTATGCCTGTTTTGCCGTCTGTACAATGGGGAATGTTCTGAAGAACTTTTTAAATTGGTGCCACCGTCACGTTTTTATCAATATCACGTACTTAGTCAAGTTCATCCTCACTTTCTCGACACGTAGCAAACCAAGAACAAGCGGGCATCTCGCTCGTTTTTACTCAGAACGTGCAAGTTGTGGAATGAGGTACCTTCTGCGGTGTTTTCCTTGTGCTATGACATGGGGTTCTTCAAGAAGCAGGTATTTAGGGTTCTCAAAGGTTGGCAACGCATAAGTGGCTCCTCCGATGTTGCTTATGTCCATGAGCGACGATGACTGCTTCCCATCAGGCGGCTCGTCTGCTCGTTTGCTGCCTATTACATAAAAAAAAAAACAAAAAAAAAATGTCGTTAATATAATATTAATATTCACAGCGAAAAATGGGGATTACACGTTTTATGGAAAATGGTCCACTTTTACCTAAAACTCAAAAGGTAATTATTTTTAGAAAAATGTTTGAGCACTGTTGCTGTTTGATTATTCGATTTGTAAAAAAAAAACAAAAAGCAAGATGCATAAATAAAACTTGTAAAAAAAGAATACTGAAAAGAATACTGGCACCTTGTATGTCGGGATCGTAGGTCTTTTGACACCGGATTTTTTTCTCCATTTTCTACGAGCTACAAATGCCACGATATAACAGTTGCAGTTTAAAACATCCTATTTCATAGAATGGCGCTTTAAACACCAATAAAGGAAAAAGAAAAAAATATATTGCGTGTAATTCTACTGTGAGTATTAGACCGCGCAATAAAACGAACGATTTTTGAGAGTTAGTTTCTTATACGCAGATCCATAAGTGGTATGAAGAAAAAATTGTTACATTTCTTACACGTATTCTACATATATGTCTAAAGTCTTTACATGGCTCAGAAGAGAAAATGTTCAAAGCTAAAAAGGCGCTCAATCTGCTCTGATAATTTTTATTGGAATTCAAGGAAATGATGAATGTAATTTAATTTTTACTCAAGCAATGATCATGATATTCGTCATAAAAAATATAGCCAAGTTAGTCGATATACAAGTCTGATGCTGTGCGGTTGACCGTGATTATTTGATGTTTTCTACTGCATAGTCTACATTTCTACATTCATTCTGTCCTATACAATCGAAGATATGTTCCCATTTTAAGACGATGTGGTCGACATGACATGCCTGCATGCATGCATGCATGCATGTGTTACCAACATGAAACAAATAAAGATATATAAAAAAAACGAATCGCTCTTAGGCCGGCGCCCCACTGCTGCGCACGCTACATCCACGGCCCACGTTTTAATACAAACCGTGGGCAAGCCCACGAAATTTTGTATAGGAACGTGGGTCGTGTACATAGCGTGCGCTGCAGTGGGGCGCCGGCCTTATTGCTTTGTATTACAATTTCTGGCAACGAAAACTAATACTTGACAAAGATATCCTACTTAAAACATTTCATGTATAATTGGCGGCCAAGACTCACTAGCTTTTACTGTAAAAAGATCTCAGCAAAAGCCAAGCCCCTACGCCCTGAGTTTACTAATCCTACACCTTGGTTTAAAAACTATGACTTGGCCGTTTCATAGATTTTCTATTGCATTATTACAATATTGAAGGCATACGGCCAAGTTATAGTCTAGGGGCTTGGCTTTTAACTTTAGCTTGACTAATGAAACTTAATATATTTCATGTGTTCTCTAACTACATTGTATGACGGCGGCTAGGTCTGGGTGACTCTTAAATGCGGGTTTGGCAACCTGATAATACTTAGCATGCCGCATCTGATATCGTTTTTTCAATATGTTTTTTTAACCTTATTGGTTCACTACACTAATACTTTATAATAGGGAATTTCCATATTTTCCAATCGTTCAACACCCTAAATTTAATAAGCAAAATAAGAATCATTTTTATCCGTATACCTAGGTATACGGATAATGATTCTTATTTTGAACTAGTTCAAAAGGACACATGAACACTAATTGTTTAATGGCACTTACGCCTCTTTAGATCGCACGACGTGATCTATCAAACTCACGCGCAGATCCTGTTGGCGTCAAATAAATAACTTAACAAACTGCGACAGTAACGCTTATAAATCGCCGCGACTAACGGCTAACGACCGACTGACGACTAACGAGGCGGCGGCGTGACGACCGAACAATCATAATTTCATCAGAGCTGGTGCCAGAGTCCGGGGAGGACACACTTTTCATTTCCGTGATAAACGTGCATATGCGGCTATGGGGCCCAGTAGAATCAAGCGTCGAGGACTAATCGATTCTGCAGACTGACAACTCTGCTGTGACGTGGGTGGTGCTAGTTCCATCAAACATTTAAAGTAGACACGTGATATTGCACGTCTCGTCATTCTGACAAGTCTAATAGGTATCAAAGTCAAAAATAACTTTTAAATAACGACCAGAGGTAATATGCAACATTTTACAAGTACTTAGTCATTAATCATTGTTTTCACGGAATAAAGTAATATAGTAAATTTTTCCGGTTCTTACGTTAAATTAACGCGAATTAATGTAACGTAGTCATACTATATAACGACTCCCTATTACTAAAGAAGATAAGGCATGTATGATGGAAAGTGAGTAATATTTTTCGTACTTCATATGTATCTATTTCAGGAGTAGCTGACTATGTAAACCACTTACGTACTCATTTACGTACTAAGTACTAAGATACTAACTTAATCATGTATTAGTCCGGTTTCATAGCTAAAATTGCAATTGTTTGGGTATCGACTAAATGCTTGGCAGGTTTATTTATGACTTTTGTTCATCTCTTGGACATATTATGTAATTATAGAAATCTTAATTGGGATGGTAATTACACGAAATGTTTGTCTTAAAATGAAACCCACTCGGTTTTCCTACAACAGTAATGCTGCTTCTGCCTGTTGGGCTGACGTGTGCAAATGTTTGCTGATTTACAGGCAAATACTGGTTGTATATTCGCCTGTCAATCAGCTTGCGTGTGAAGCACAGAAGTACTCGGTGGCTGGCAGATGTGCCCTATAAACGTTACTCTACTGACTGTCATAAATATGCGTTATCAAAAAAAGGTAACTCACATGTAAAAACAAAATAAGTAAACAAATATGTACAAGCAAGATAACGATTTTTAGCGCACTGTAACACGAACTCCCAAAAACTGTGTGATTTTTATTACATTTAGGCCCTTATGCATTATTTTTATACTCCATCAATGTCCGTCCAGTTTTCCCGCAGCAATAATGCTGCTCCTGCTTGATCCGCCATCTGTGAATGCTTAGCGGTTGTGTATTTGCCCGTCAATCAGCCCGGGTGTGAGGCCCGCAAGTGCTCGGTGGCTGGCAGACGCGCCCAATTAACGTTCCGCTACTGACTGACATTCTATCATATATGAATGCGACTCCTTATGTAAATTAACAAAATACGGTAAATAAACATGTAAAAGCAGGATAGGGACTGTTGGCTTCCAGTAGACTCGTGCACTGCAAAACGTGCTTACAAAATGTTTTATCTTTAGGTACACTTATCCATTACCTAGCTACCGTAACTTTTTATTTATTAGTTTTTCTACTTGATCAAAGTTCGTCCAGTTTTCCTCAGAAATAATGCTGCTCCTGCCTGGGCTGACGTCTGCAAATGCTTAGCGATTGTGTATTTGCCTGTCAATCAGCCCGGGTGTGAGGCCTGCAAGGGCCCGCGGCGGCAGACGCGCCTAATTAATATTCAAGACTGACTGTCAATCCGTCAACGGTACGCGAATTCACGGACTTTAATTATTGAGCCATTTAGGGTTTACTTTACTTTGGACATTTCATACCGTTAGTATTGGCAACCAAATTACCTTGAACCCTAAATGGATCAACAATTAAAGTCTGTGACCGTACAAAGAAAGTAAATGGTGTAATTCTTAAAATACAGTTTACAGTACAGTAGTGTCCAGGATGAGATACGGGCTACATAAGTAACTTTTTCGCTTTTTGTAATGGGTTTCGTTTGTGTCAAATCCGGTTGTTCAGTTTTTTATTGTTTATGATGTTAGTTCAATGAATTAATCCAAGTTTGTGACCTCGAGCGTCGAACGCAACTTTAACAAAAAACGAAAAAACCGCGTTTTTAGATTTGGTCGATTATAACCCTAAAGGACTACTTTTTGATATTACCTGCTTATGGCGTTTCTAAAGTAGACTAAATTTGCCACAGTAAGGAACTAGAATTGTCTCCGTAGACCTTAGTTTCCGAGATAAAGCCAGATCAAATCTATGTTATATTTCTTCCTGCTAACTTCTTTTAACAACTAGGGCAAGTTATATATCATTTTCATATAATTCAGGAACGAGGAATTCATTTTTAAACTTTTTATACCTTTTCATACAAAAAAAAAAACAGATTTTTGCTCAATAAATGAAAATTATGTATATGTAATTAGTGACATATTTGGCCTTTACTATCACGGTGTGGCGATTAGCACAAAAAAATGCCCATTTATTCCTTATTCTATATAGTATTACTTTAAACCAGGCCATTATTTTTTTTGCAAAAATGTGTAACCATCCGGCAGTGATGATTTCCATAGAAATTTAAATATGGCCAACGTCAAACATTAAAAATATTCAAAAAACACTTAACTTGGCGATTTAAAAGTATGGATATAATGTTTTTGTCCCTTAATTATATGAAAATGATATATAACTTGCCCCAGTTGTTAAGAGCAGGAAGAAATAGTTAAATAGTTAAAATATAGCATAGATTGGACCTGGTGAGCCGACCCTCTCTCCCCCTTTTTTTGGGCGCTAGGCACGGTACGATCTCGTGGCTACCGGACCAAATCAGTTTTGTTTGACCTAAGGAACAATCGTGCCAAACGGCATACAGATTTATGGCCACGGATTATACAATGATCAACCCCAAAAATTAAAAATTCAAGATAGCGGTCGTTTTTACAATTTTGGCGACGGATTCATATTAAGACGCTTTTCGGATATCAATTTACGATACACGACATACTATGACAAAACTTCGTAACCCCGGAAATTGTCCCTAGCCTTAAAGTAGAATGTAATAATTTGCTTCACTTGCTCTTTCGACTAGGTAAGTAAAAATAATTTCAAAGTAGTTTTAAAACACTAATACAACCTATGATTGATGACTGATTGATATTATGGGTATCCTTGTATCGACTTAATATTTTATGTAAAAAAACTACTTACTTTACAAAATAATAATATTGTTCTGAAGCTCCCAAAAACCTGAAACAATAACAAAAGAATTGTTATATAATGTTATTATAATTTAAACTAATTGTATATATAGAAGCAAAGTCAGCATTATCCAATTGTTTCCTTAAAGTTGTATCTTCTACTGAGGTGTGCAGTAAAGAGTATTCAATATATCTATCCACAGGTAAAAAGTGAATATAACTTTGGTTCTGATTCAATTATCTGTTACAGTTGAAGAATGTAATAGTACATTGTGCAACGAGGGAGGTAAGTGAAAGTTTGGATACGAGGGTGATTATTCCCGACAGCCGCGGGCTGGAGGGAATTAAAGACCCGAGTTTGCAATATTCTTACCCCCGGAGTCACACACAATGTTTTTTATCACACTTGCAAAGAAAAAACTATTTTTTTAACGAAGTAATTCTTAAATACGGTGTCATAATATATCAAACATTCGTCCGCCATTTTGTAATTTTTTGGCAGGTTAGCATCGAGGGCACAGACCTATTCGTCATTCAGCCACGATTAATAATTATGTAAAAATATTTTAAAAGGCTGTTAAATTAGTCGAATTATTTAATTTTAAACATAAACATATATATTAAATTATAAACGTCAGTATTTTAAAAGTAAAACTCATTTATGCTACATGGTTTGTATGGAAAAGTGACATAATTAAAAAAAAGCTAGAAGTCCCTAGGGAGTTATAGCTATTTTTTTCACAATTCATAACTACCGCCGGAACAAAATAGGTCTTTGTACTTCAGTACACCTGCAAGAAATAAGAACTTTTTCGAGCAAGTGTGATGAAAAATCCTTTTCAATGTCATCGGCTATCAAGAAACCATCTTGAATTGCGACTCTGATGTACAAAGGTACATTTCCTTATTTCTTCTGTTAAATAAATACCTATCTATAATTATGTCCATTACGTCGAACACCGTCAACGTGATTAATGGCCTAACATCACTTGTTAATTACTACTATGAGTATTTATCGCGTCAGCCAAAAAACTGGATCAAGTACGTCAATACGTTGATCAATAGACGGCAACATAAACGGTCCGTGGGGTGCATTCACACTTCAGCGGAAGTTAAGTAGAGATTTCGAAGAGATTTCGACTTTGATCTCGTGTAGTACACAAATTTTTTCACGTCAGTCAGCCATCAAAAAATACAACCTGAAAAAATGTAATCCAGACGGACCGATCACTATTTCATTCATGTTTTCTGAAGGTATTCTAACAATTAACTATAATTACCGCAATAAAACAAAACGAAAGAAATTACAATAAAATAATACGAAAATAATGAATTAACGAACATCAATTGACAGTTCAATCGACAACTTTTTTTGTAAAAAAAAAACTTTGTAAGATCCGGTCCGAATTACGGATACTACTATTTGTCAACTATAGTAGAGATCGTTAAATGTAGTTAAGTAGAATTATTTACTGTGTAACAATTGCGTTACTTTGTATTAAGTTTATTGTTTTGATTGTATAATAAAATACGTAAAATATGGTGTTTTTATTAAATTTTAAACTTTTATTTCATTAATTAATTATTACGAATGAAGACTCGTAGGGTGTTTTGGAACGATGCGGTCTGACTTATTTCGGGGGTCTATTATAAACCGTCAAAATACCGTTGAATTACGTATGCACTTTTTTTGTCTCTTTCTTTTTGCTAATGACGTGAAAAGGATAAAGACAATAGATTCCAAATATTTCGAACTTGTATTAGGCCCCGCACGTTGAAATGACATTCGAATCTAAAGGTCACTTGAATGTCATTTTGTCTCACTCGGTGAGCAAAATGCGATTTTGCTCACTGTTTTTAAGCAGCAAATTACCCTTGTTCGAGCTGCTGACGTGAAATAGTTATTTGTACAACAAGAGAGCAAAGTTTGATATTTCTTCGAGTGCTTGTTTTGAGTTCCGTGCAAGCGAAAGATTCTATAATAGATTCACGAGCGTAGCGAGTGAATCTAATTTAGAATCTTGAGCGTAGTAAGGGACTCAAAAGCGCACGAGATGTAAATAACTTTGATCTCGTGTAGTACACAAAATTTTTCACGTCAGTCAGCCACCAAAAAATACAACCTGAACAATCCAGACGGACGGATCACTATTTCATTCATATTTTCTGAAGGTATTCTAACAATTAACTTTAATTACCGTAACAAAACAAAACGAAAGAAATTTCAATAAAATAATATGAAAATAATGAATTAACGGACATCAATTGACAGTTCAATCGACAACTTTTTTTTGTAAAAAAAAAACACTGTAAGATCCGGTCCGAATTGCGGATACTACTATTTGTCAACTATAGTAGAGATCGTTAAAAGTAGTTAAGTAGAATTATTTACTGCGTAACAATTGCGTAAATTTGTATAAGTTCATTGTTTTGATTGTATAATAAAATACGTAAAATATGGTGTTTATATTAAATTTTAAACTTTTATTTCATTAATTAATTATTACGAATGAAGACTCGTAGGGTGTTTTGGAACGATGCGGTCTGACTTATTTCGGGGGTCTATTATAAACCGTCAATATACCGTTGAATTACGTATGCACTTTTTTGTCTCTTTCTTTTTGCTAATGACGTGAAAGGGATAAAGATAATAGAATCCAAATATTTCGAACTTGTATTAGGCCCCGCACGTTGAAATGACATTCGAATCTAAAGGTCACTTGAATGTTATTTTGTCTCACTCGGTGAGCAAAATGCGATTTTGCTCACTGTTTTTAAGCAGCAAATTACCCTTGTTCTAGCTGCTGACGTGAAAATAAATATTTTTGGTGTATTCCTTTTGGGTCCCGCCTTATGAGCTCAGCATTTGATAAATTGTATTTATACAACCCAACAACATAAAATATTATATATTACATGGTTTTGGATAAAATATATCCAATGTTAATAAGTAAATTTAAAACTTTTTCCAATTTTTAGAGGCGGGAAAATAGGACAATATTAATCCATTATTTATCTAGTTGCTCGTGGGACGGGGACACAGATACAGTTGTACGGTACTTTGAGCACTAGAGCATAATTGTATCACTTTCAGCCCTCTTCATTAAACAATGACTCACATTCAGAGCATGAAAAATGTAAAAATAACTCTCGCCGTACTTTATCAAAGAGAATTTGAAATAGAGGTGGATCGTCAAAGAAAACTTTGTACCTACTGTAAATTTACTGCCATATTTCGACACATGATTAAAACTTTTAGAACGCTATTTGACTTTGATCCTTATTCTTTCACTGTGTTGAATTTGTCAAATATCAAAAAGTGGCGCCATCTAATAGATTAAAGGCCATAGGTATGGCGACATCGTTTCGAGCGATGACGCCATAACATTTAGGTTGTGCCCGGTAAGATGGCGCCACTTTTTGATATTTAACACAAATCAGTGAAAGAATAAGGATCAAAGTCAAATGGCATTCTAAAAATTTTAATCATGTATCGAAAGATGGCTGTACACCTCTATTTCAAATCCTATTTACCTTCATTAACCAATAACTGTTCCAAATTTTAGGTATATGTATACGTCAAACGGTCTCCGAGAAAACGCATTCATTGAATTCGGAAGACCGCGCGAGTGGTCCCATAAGTTATATGCTCCGTTAATAATAATAAGTTAATGTCTCCGTGAATATTTTTTTGCACGAACCACATGAAATATGTCCTGAAATGGTAAAAATGGTCCTAGCATAGGTATATTTTATCTGAACGGTCTGCTCAATGTTTTTGGACTGTGTTCGTAGATGCAAATCCTATAGAGTAATTGATTGCTTGCCGATAAGAAGTTAATTTATGTGTTTCTTAGGAGTAATTTTTTTGATTAAATCTGTATTTTCAATATATAGGTATTTTTTTATAAAGATGTGACGTTCTGACAAATTTTCAAACGATATTTTAAACATGGGGTAGGGAACTGTCAAACGTTTCTAAAGATAGCACCAGCATAGGTTTTACCTGTCTCCAGGCCAAAAAAATCGAAAGATTGACAAGTAAACCCTACGTTGGCGCCATCTGTAAAATACGTCGACCGGCCTACCCCATTGACTAATGGCTGGCAACAATGTAGTCTACTATAGACGCACCATTACAACGGACTGCGTGCGCATCGTGTTCAGACCGCTTAAGATCACGTAGCAGCCGATATGGACAACGGCTAGCATTGTATCCCAGGCTGGCTAGGGTTCCCACCTGTGGGATCGTAAACATTGTGCGATCATGACCACAGTTAGGTTGCTAAGGATTGAATACTTATTATAGGACATTATTACACAAATTGACTAAGTCCCACGGTAAGCTCAATAAGGCTTGTGTTGCGAGACTTAGACAATGATATATATAATATATGCATATTTATAAATACTTAAATACATAGAAAACATCCATGACTCGGGAAAAAATATCCATGCTCATCACAGGCATTCATCGGATTCATAGGCAGGGTCACTACACACTAAGCCAGACAGGTCGCCGAACACAGGAACACAAGAGGAAGACAGGAATACAGGACAGGATTTCTTACATAGAAGGCCGTTTGTACCATTGCAATTGTACTTTATAAAATTAAATAGTGCTCGCTAGTCTTAAAAGTGTTGTTATATAAGTGTATCTCATGTAAGTGAATTTTGTAAATTCTTTATGAGATAATAAATGTCTTAAACCATAATTATAACTATGTGTGAGTTACTTTACAAATACATAGGTTTAAACTTTCACGATTTTTATACATTTTTAACTAACACAAACGGGACTTAATCGCGTATTAAGTTTTAAATTTACCTCCCGACGTTTGGAGGACGGCGTTGTCCCCGTGGTCACGGAGAAGACTGGCTAAAGTTGACATCAACATCTTCTAGCCGCGCGAGTTTTTCGAACTACCCGCACATGATCTTGTTTATTGACTTGAACATTCTGCGTACTAGGGATGTTACTTTGTTTGCTAGACTATGGTTTGCTACTTTGCTGGCAATTTATTTTCGTGTAAAGTTGTGTTTACACGCGATATAAGTTGCATTTATACGCGATTTTACATCACTAGTGCAGTTATGTGGAATATAATATAGTCTGTCAAACTATTTCCGTCAGCAGAAAAAAACGGCAATTTTTTTTTTCTATGGGTTATCATCCCATAGAAAATTTGAAATTCGCGCCTTTTTATACTATACCCAATAAAAATCCTATGTAGGTACATCCCTAATATCCTCTACCACACAGAGGCGGATAAAAATATAAAAAGGCAGCCTACGTATCTCAATATAAAATGCTTGGAACTTTATTTTCAAATCGTTTATAATCGCCAGCCCTGATGGCAACAGTAATGAATCGCTGATTATATATGTCCGATCAATTAAAGTCGTCGTAGGACAGATAAATCACGGCGGAACACGACGAGGGACGTCGCCTAATACAGAGGTTGGAGATATGGACCATGTCGCCGCCAGCAGTTAGAAATGCCGAGTAATTAAAAATTGTTAAGTAGCTTAAATAGACGAACCTTAATTAGGTACCCCAACTTGCTGCTCTCTGTAAAAGTTAGTCAATTCCACATTTTATACTCATCACAGCCAACTACTCGGTTGGCTGTGGTGAGCTAGGTACTAACCTAGCATTGAAGGAAAACTATTATCAAATAGAGAAGACTTACAAGAATGGTAATCGTGAATGGGAAGCTAGGTCGATGGGAAATATATTAATTAACTATTTTGATACCTACATTGACATCAGAATGATATTTGAATTATGTTATTTAGTTATCGTGCGTCTAGCCCGCGCTAATACGTGTACGGACAAGTACGAGCGAAATGCCTGATAACTAAAAAGCATGATTCAAATATCGTTATATATGTCAGTATAGATACGTTCGAATTGGCCTAATTGGCAAGTTTTTGTTTTAATCTTTGAAACTTTAACCGTGAAAAACGGACAGTTAGAAATGGCGAATTAAAAATGGCAAATTAATAAGCTTAAATAGACGAACTTTAATTACGTTAACTTGCCGCAAGTTAGTAGCTAGATCTCCCATTGTATTGTTATCTTTCTAGCATGGTGGCATTTGGAAAACCGACTAACGAAGTATTTTGACGTTATTTTAAAGTTTAATCGGACATCCTTAAAAAATCTTATTATAGGTAGTACCTATTATATACTCGTATACTATAATCTTATTATAGGTAGTACCTATTATATACTCGTATACTATAATCTTATTATAGGTATTATATTTAATTCAATCATAACAATTTTATGCCAATATCTGTCTGTACACCTAGTGTACATTTATTCGATAGCGAAACGTGACGTACGCGTTTGACGTACATTTAGAAACAGCGCGCCAAGCGGGATGGTTTGGATACTCAAACTCCCATACAAAATGAGACTTAACGGAAATGCGTACGTCACGTTTCGATATCGAATAAATTCTGTTTTAAAAACGCCATGAAGTCTCACCTTTGCATTATTCAGCGATCTTAGTGATCACGAAAAAAAAAAAACAAAAATCGAAGAATTGCCAGTTACTGTGGTTTAAGGTCTGCACGGAAGACTGTACTCGTATGTTTAAACAGTAAATAATATAAGGACCAGTCGCATCAACCACTATTAGCGAATTGTTCAACATCATTGAGCAGTAAACTATAAAATTTACCACACAGTAACATTTTGCTAACGCTTTAACGGTCATATACGGTTTGGTGCAACCAAATCATGGTCTTCGTCTCATTGCAAAATAGAGTTTGGCTATAGGACTTAGGGTACGGTTCTTCGCAGGTTGAAAAAATGGTAAATACAAAATGATGAATTAAATAGTACATACATACAAGTTTTATTAGAACTGACAATCTCTGGTTTGCAAACCGCAATCTTATACTTATCGTTTGACTACGAACTACAGAACCAGATATCACTAAAACGAGAAACTGATAATTTTCCAAGAATATTACAAATTCGACGATGTTTACATTTTTGAATTAGAAATGCAGCTGCTATTAAAAATTATCCAGTAAATTATTATACAGCCACGGCATGTTTAATATACTTAGTGAATAGGGTAGGGATAGGAGTGTGTAATAGAACTTTACCAAAACGTGCTTGCAAATATAAATGTGGCACATGAAGCATAAGAACCCTCTTCTGATTGAAAACCACAAATAGATCTGTGGGAATATATTTGCAACTGATATAAATATATTAAAGATAAAATGAATCATTAAATTACCATTGGAACACAATTACGACTGTAATCGTATATAATATGCGGAGCGCGTTCAGACAGTTTATCAGACTCGTATGAAGTAATCATCAATAATTACGGCATCTTATACATCCACATTCACCCTTATACAGTCAAGATATCAATTAAACATTGGATATAACAAGCTTCAATCTACATTGTATATTTTTCTGCAATGTACCTTTATGTGTCAAATTGACTTCTTTTTATTTGGTGTCAAAAGAAAATGGAATTGATTGATTCATTATTTAGGTACTCCGGCGGCAGTGTGGAGCTTGGCACCTGTTTAATTTTCGTTTATAGTTTGTATAATATTTGTTCTAGGTATCAACATTATTTCGAGTTATGATAAAAGTGTTCTATACGAAAATATTGTCTTAAGTAACTTAGTTCAACCTTATACTGTCATTATTTATATTTACCCTCATTTCCGCCTAAATGGCCCTTTAAATAGCTCGTAGTATACTTAAGCCTATAAACAGATAAATTCAACTATCAAATAAATTATACTTTTATCTACTGCGTAGACGCGTTTGCATCGCACATTAACTCGCAAAATATCCCCTAAATTACTCACTAAACCTCCTTCGTTACAGAAATTGAACTGGAAAATGACATTTACACTACACACATTAAGGTAGATTTTCTTTAATAAATTAACTAACATACGAGGAATAGAAAATAACTAGACTAAACTCCTGCACATCGCTTGATTAAAGACCTCGATCGTTATTCCAAACGCTTGCCGAGACAGGCAAGTTGATCACTTTACCACCAGTTCTACTAAATATTGTATGATAAATTACATACTGTGATTCGTTTAGGTTATTAGGTTAGTCGCCGTCACATTACTGCGGCGATCATGACGTTAATTCAGTCACTCATTTTATCAAGGAAATTGGCCAATACAGCGACTGCAACAACGACGCCGCAACAGTAATGCGGCTGCAGTTGACGTCCGAACACCACCTTTAGTCACATTAATTGTTGTAATTTCGATTCGCGTTTCTTATAAACAATTGCCACGTATCTAAAGCCTGACCTGTAATGATCACGCGCCATATTGCGGAATTTCATTGGAACTAAATTTCTCATACTAAACTGAACTGTAACTCTATACATGAGAATAACAGCGCCCTCTTGACAATTATTATTATATTTCTGGTTGGGCCTTAGAACCCTACTGATAATCGTAGATAGAAAGTGAAATGTGAAATGATCACGCGACTTTTCGTAGCATCTATCATCCCGATTTTTCTTTTTCTTTTGGCGTTTGTCAACATATGATTGTCATCTTTTGTTGGGGTGGTTAAAACGAAAATTTGACCCACCCGCACTCACGCAGGCAAAGACAACACTCTCCCTCGTGAGTTGCGTGCCTCGCGCACATTTCGGAAATCCTGTATCATGGCTGGCTTGATTTATATCCAGTGCGGCCGGCGATTAACTCCGAGCTTGTGCATAGATCCGTCACTGCGGTGAGTTAAGAGTTATTATGCTGAGATTGATATGTAAAGGATACGGCGACGCGACGCGTAATGGCAGCTTCCGATAGTTACAATGACTGTTCAAGGAATTTACCTTCATAACTTAAAATCACAAGATCAAATAGTGTGACAATGATGACTCAAATATTTTTTTTTAGGTTACAGGAATCACATAAAAAATTTCAAAGCAAATTTAAAAAATCTAGACGCGAAGAGTCGACTTCCCATAGAAAATTTGGTATTTAAATATAATTTTACGAAACTATAACTTAATAAAACAACGTTTTTCTTTATTTGTTATAACATCGAGTTGGCAGCCATACGTTATAGGTTATAAGTAAGTTCACCTAGGAAGCTAGGTCCGCATTTCTGCCAGATTTATAGCCGAAAGGTTCAAACCTGTGATAGCTTATAGATAGACCGATTCATCACCACGGCACAGGTACTCTGTAAGGTCTGTTATTTATAAACACTAGAGAATTCTAGACCGCGACCAGAAAACTAAAAAGGCTTTCAATCTCTTTGTTTTTGTGTAATGTTGTTTCATAGTTAAAGATATAGGGCGCCACCACCAAGCAGCACTTGACTTGATACAGACGAGCAAACTGAGTAGACAGACGGATCATCGTACATAAAGTTTTCTTTAATTTCCCCAAAAAACAAAAATAATGAAGCATAATTATGTATCTAGTTAGCTTACTTATTGGTTTCGACCAAAACCGTAAACTACCTCAGTATATACAATCAAAATCTTTGTACAATAAGAACCCTGCCCGCGTAGCCAACATGTCAATCGTTAACGCTCCGTACCGTAGTGTAGTCATCTCTCTCTATCACTCTTTCATATTAGTGCGACAGTGGTAGTTGTGTATCGTTCGCTACGGAGCGTTAACGATAGGCATGTTGGCTACGCGGGCAGGACTGTGACCATGATTTTAGTTTAAAATGTATAAAAGATTCAAATTATTGATTATTCAACTAGGCCTAGTAACTAGTACTTTTGAATGGTCTTTTACAAATTAAATACATATACCATCTTAAGCTAATTATCAGAGCAATTGATTGTAGTAAATAAGCATTTTCTAATATTTAATTGGAAAGAGCTGTCAAATCAAATAATAAGAATTTGACAACAAGATCGTTAAACACTATAATAAAACATATAAAAACCCAAATTTAGAAATATTATAGAAAAAATATTGGTGAATATAAAAAAAAACCACATCAATAGCAATACAATTTCAATTTTATGTTATTGAGAGACCAAAGCGGACCCCAGGCTCCCTTGATCCGTGGCAATATGCCGGGACAACGCTAGGAAGAAAGAAAAGAAGAGAGACCAAATGAGATCATTATTGTTAGTATAAATATCTTAAAATACATAATAAGAGTATATACATACACTTAAATATATATTTCACCTGTTATAATTATTTCCACGCAAATTTATCAATCATTCAATCTTCTGATAAGGTTCAGAAATAAGTTTATGCTAATATAGAACGCCAAGACGCCAACGACGATGGCGAATGTAACTACTGTATTTGTGAGGTGTCTTTATTATCCGCGTCCGCGGTAAGGACCGTGATCGATTTCCTTCATTTTGCAAAACTGTACCCATGTTACGATTGATTGATCAATTATTGTTGACTCCCACTTAATGTAATGAATCATTACTAATAATGGATAACGCACTATCATTATGACATCAGTTGATCAAATAGATCATCAATTTTATTGCTGTGGAGGGCTCTGGTGAAAGAATATTTAACGATGACGATCTAAATAATTTATGATACGACATTTTCTTTAGTAGGTATCTGCACCGTTAAAACTTCTACTTAAATGATTTTTTTAGTTTGTACGTACTATAGTAATTTTATTTGACAATCTTATGTTGTTTTTACATTAGTAATAATACAGAGTGAAATTGTTATGTTTGATCATACGCTGCGGCGTGAATAGGTAGGTCTTACTGAACAATTGTCACTAAGGAGCCAACCCCGAAATCGCGAAAAAAAAATCTGTTGGCTCATACATTTTGGTGAATCACATGCCAATGTTTTCTATGGAACAGCTTTCCCAGCATTACCTTTGAACTTTAATTAATTAATAGCGTTGATGCTAATAATAAACTTCCTAATTATATACTTATCCATTATGTCCAGGCTTTGAACACGATAAAAGTTTTACAACATTTTAACATCTTTTAACCAGCACATCCGGTCGGCTCTGACCCGATGGTTGTCAATTACAGAAACACGCTATTTTTATGACAACTTATAGTTAAGTTTTTTGATGTCACAATTATCGGCGACAACTGACAATAATTTAATAATTTTTGCTTGAACTTTACAAAATAATAGGCATATTTAACTACTGTTAATTAATTTTTACTTGCAATAGATAACAAAGGAAAGAAAGGTAATAAGGAATGTGATCGAATGCCTGAACTTAATTTTTATTCAAATATAGGTACAATGGCTTGGCATCATGAAAATGGTTGTACTCAACATTTTTTTATCGAATTCAAGGCTGACTTATGTTGAAACAGTATATTAATTGTTCTTAAGGAAGGATAGTTTTTCGAATCTAAAGAAATAACTGTATTAACGGTACTTTTTTTATTAAAACCATATCGGGAGAAAACGGTTTTCACTAACTAAATCTTGACAAATCACTTTGATTTTAATGTTTATCGCTTCAGCATAATATATTCTAGGATTACAGGATTCATTTTTTCGAAAAAAAAAATGTTTTATTTTTGTGTAGCTAATTTTGAAAAAGAAAGGAAAACCTATAAACCTAGTTTTTCATTGTGTCAATAACATACTAAAATATCATGGAGAATGGAAAATATTTAGAAGTGGAAAAACGCTTTCTCTTCTTGTATGGACGATGAGGTGGTATATTTTCCTCTTAATATCAAAGAAACTGAACTGAACCCTGAGAATGTATTAACTTTGTAATAAGTTTTAGGTTAAAGCTTTGAAACAGATAACAGATATGAGGTAACTAGAATATACGTATACTAATAGTTTAAGTATATTCTTATGTCGTGACTCTTTCTGGACAGCTCCCAGACATTCGTTGAAAGCTATCATATCAAAAATCTCGATTCTCGTATAATAATACAATGCAACGGTTTCCCTCCACTACTTTCGTTTGGCTCACGATGGCTAGATTTAAAAGGCTGACACTCTTATCTCTGAAGTTAACATTGTTGGAAGACCCTAACCTAACCTAGCCAGAAAACTAGAAGGAAACAAAAGATGAATATGGTGAGTCTTACATAACTTGAGACGGAAGATATGGCCACCGTGCGGGTTTGTCCAACCTTTTCTCTCACTTGAAAATACTTTGAAAATATACTTCTGCTTAAAAGTTTGCTCGTCTGTTCCCTAAGCTATATCACCAGGTATTTAAAAAAAATAGATATGTATTCGTGATTTTTTTATCGAGCCAATCCTTTAAGGTTTTGGTTGGATTTTGCCCTTGTAAATTTAATATTATTATAGTTTCCTTGTGATTTTTTCGTGATCGTTTGTATTTTTTAGGTTTCTTAAGAGTGTAGAGTAGAAATCTCCATCTCGTGTGCCTTTTTCACAGTCATTTACGATTATATTTTGTCACTTCATTTTTCAGATATAATTTTATATTAACCATGTAGTTCCCCTATTGTATAGATAGCATCGCACACATTTAAGAGTAACTATTTTGATTAAAACTGTGAAAACCAACTTCCGCCCACTTCCGCTTACTGGTTACCTGCGTGCGGCGACCGCTGCGCTCTTCATTCTTTTGTGGTGGTTTATTTGTGTGTGTTTACGATTATATAGGTATAGAACAATTTTGGGATAAAATATCCTTCGTTTTTGTAAAATATTAGTGGGTAAGCAGCAAATGTCCACCCATGCAACCTTAGTCGCAATTCATTATGTTTAATACCATAATATTGTTAGTAAATATTAAATTCTGTAGGGCATGTTACTTAAAAACATTACGGATAAGATTTCTTGTACATAGTTAGTATTAGCCTACTGTTGAAGTTCCATATTTTAATTTTAGAACTAATGAAAACTATACAATATGTATCATTTTAAAGTTTTTCACCTACAGCAGATAGGTACTATTCTTTATCCACGAATGACGTAAAAGCCTGCCTTCTTATCTCCAAACATAGGCTAGTTAAATTTCCACCTGCCAGAAAATCAGTCGATAAAGTACCACTATTGAATGTACGACTACATTCCACGGGCCGTTATCGGCACAATGCATGTTCCGCGGTGTTGATAATCTACTCCATAGATCCAGCCGATAAGCGTATCGCGGGTTATGTAGTGCCGGTGTCAGTTTGACAAGATTGAAGGTTTATTGATGGCTGAGCGTGTAAGCTTTCGTAGTTTGTCATAGTAATGTATGAAATGCCCACACATCTAAGTATATTTAATAACGCTTACGCTAATTGAAGTATATAAAAGGGAAGCCATCACGTGAACAATTCATGTGTGGGAAAGAGGAAGACTACAAAAAAGCGTGGCCACTGTAAGTTTCATAGCGATCGCTAACGGCCGCTTGAATGTACCAAAACCAAAGAGAATTGATTGTAGTATAGAGGCAAAGTCTAAGAAAAAGGCGTGCCCCATAGTTGCGCCATATGTTTTGGGGTCACTGAATTGTCAAACGTCAACTTTTGACAATTACCGCAAAATGTATGGAGCTGTATAGTGCCGTCAGTGCCATCTCGTTTACCTGTCAAATTTGAAGCATGAAATAGTCTTAGATTTTACGCATCTTACTCAATCAATGTATGTTTGATCAAAACGTAAGGTTTTGGACTGGAAAATGCGAAAAGCTGTATTCAGGAGATACGGTGGGTGGTTGATAATATCTTGGAATATACTGTTAGAAAAACAAATAAACGCAATCACATTTATTTCTGAATTTACCTATATGTACTTCTAATGACACTTGACATTATTCTAATTTTGGTCGCATGTTTGATATTGACAGGTAATCTTTTACATTGCAGATCTGTGGAACTGCGACAGGTTGAGCAGGCATGGAGGGCGCCGTGGTGGAATGTTTTCGATCCCAGTGCGCCCTCCAGTGCGTCCCAGTGAACGGCAAAGAGGGTGAAACGCCGGAGTGGGTTTAGTAGGTAAGTAAGGCCAAGTTCTGCTCCCCCTCTCGCTATAGGTAGACCGCTTAAATGAGTCTTCGCCCGCGCGGTACAGGGGCGCGGGGGTAAGACGACAAAGGGGATCGAAAGAGATGCGGGCGGCAGGCGCATTTTTGCCGTAGCTCAGTTTGCTAGCCACGCGGTTAGCAGTCACTCGTGTTAATAAGTTCCGGGCGCTTGGTGAAATATACACATGAGATTACATTCTCAAGATGCCTCGACTTATCTTTGGACAGAAACTTAATTTTTTTTTTATTTTTTTTTTATTTATTACAGATAAATCACAATTACAGAATATTTGATCAAAAAGTATCGTTAAACCACAATGGTTTGTCTCGATACTCCATTCCGCAGTATTTAATAATTAAGTAGAAATACAATGCAATACACATATACATCCAATTCGTAAATGACATTATAATTGCAAATATCACAAACTGAGCGCGTTTGTTATCATACCGGCCGGCCGAGCAAAACAAGAATAGTCCAACCAATAAATAATAGTCAAACCAAGCAATGGCTTTTAATGTGTACACATATTTTAGAAAGAAGAAATTGGACCCGAATTCTATTGAGTATCAACAATTGATTATAAATCTGCAGGACGATTCTGATGATGACGATAACTCCGAAAGTGAAGAATCAAGTTCAAGTGATATTGATATGGACATAAGTGATTGATTTATAATTTATAAATCACTTTCGAGTCGTCATCATCAGTATCGTACTTACATATTATTATAAATTATTATAATCATAATTTGCATTGAATAAAAGTACAAAAGTTAATTAAGTTTGTTGTTTTATAAACTTTCAATAAAATTAACGTCATATTCTTTCCCATTAAGAAAACACCAACTATTAACCGCTATAACGTCACATATCTCAAAACCTGTCCAGTGCGCATTTCACCTCTTGTGTATCACAATAGGCGCGCCTGCCGCCCGCTCCTCTCTCGATCCCCTTTGTCGCCTTACCCCCGCGCCTCTGTACCGCGCGGGCGAAGACTCATTTAAACGGTCTACCTATAGCCGTGCACACCCGTGCTTAAATGCATTCCCACTCCGTCAAAAAAAAAAAAAGGTTGAGGTCATCACGGAGGTCATCAGGTTAATTTTCGCACATTAGATGACCGACCTGTAGAAAATGAAAATAAATTAAAAAATTTAAGTCCCCGAATGAGCAAATGTATGAAGAGTGGTGCACGAATAGGTCCACCGAGCGCCAGACGATGACTGTGTCAGGGATTTTACGATGTAACGTGTATCATCCTTTAAATGTATTATTTATATAATTTTTTGACAGTAAGTACCTGCCATACGCATCACGTCCTCGACAAAGTAGACCTTTTTGTGGAAAGCCCCAGTCAGTAGTCTATTGGTTGATATGATGATGATTAATTAGAAGGCACAGGTGTATTGCACACCTCCATAACCTATTCACGGCACGGCACCTGATTGGGGCTGCAATTATTCAACACGAACACACTGACGAATACTAATGCGCGCAATATATTTCAAGTTTGTTCTGAAATTTAGAACCTTCATGCAAGGAGTGTAACTTGCAGTATGGTGGTTACAGGTTATTGCAAAAACGGAGCAGTTTTAAAATTTATGATGATTTCCTAAATAAAGCGAAGGAATAGTGAAGGAAGCGAAAGAGATATCTCAGGATCGTAGCAAGTAAAAATCCGTGGTCTCTGCCTACCCCTCCGGGAAATAGGCGTGATTATAGGTATGTATGTATGTCCTAAATAAAGTATTTATGTCAAGCCGGGTCTAGACATTTGGGTAGCGTTTGCTCTGTTAGCTAGCAGCAGTTATGTTGTGATTTGTGGTCAAATCTCCGAGCTCATCTTCTCAAATTTCCGAGCTACCTAGCTGTATTTTGGTATATCGTATGATTGTAACCGTTTTCAAAATCATTTGAGGTATTCTTTAGTCTGCTCTCATACACAAGACGAATTGTGAAAAATTCCTCGAGCTAGCTTTAAACAGGTTGGGGCACCATATAGCTTCAAGTCCGAAGTCATGGGTTTAAAACCTGCTTCTTACTAATAAGTTTTTCGGATATTATGCAGGGAATATCGTTTGATACTTAGCGTTTCGATGAAAAAAGAACCATATACAAAATATTGGCACAAAAGCGCAAGTGTACAGAATAGTATCATAATTCCGTATGCATGGCACATCACCTGATTGGTGCAATTATTCAACACTAACAAACCGACGAATACTAATGTGCACAATATATTCTACCCTAGTACCCGCAACACGGACCCTACATTGTCTAAGGAAGTAAAGACCACTTAGACGTAACATTGGGAATTGATTTTAACACTGCTTAGAACTTCCTCGTTTGAATAAATTTAGATTTGAGCAATGAATGTGCATGTGGATAATGGATTGAATTGATTATTGAGCGAATATTAATTAATCATGGACAGTCACCAGCAGAAACAGGTGCTTTACAAGTTCTTAAGCATCAGGCTCTTTAAAAATGACAAAACCAAAATATGTATCTTATAGATAGCTCAGTTGGTAGAGCAGCGGGCTGGTTTCCCGAAGTCGCGAGTTCGAGTCTCGCTCGAGAAAGTGAGTTTTTCCACTTTTCCTTTATTTCTAAGTGTAAAATTCAAATGTATCCAGCTGCCTTGGAAAAATCGGGGACCTACTAAGAAATTTAGACATCAGTCAAAAAAGTATATAATACCAAAAAAATACTTGTTAATAGGCAATGTTATAAATATATAGGTGTTTATGATACGACTGTATACGCATTGAAGTATATTACAAACTTTCACACCGCAACAAAGTAAAAAGAGTAAAGTCTCAAGTTCATAGTCACAAGAGCCACTTGATGCACGCAGTGATAACATCAGAGATGCTGGATAAGATCCAGATGTTACGAACCATGGGCACGGGTAACACTTTGCTAATGTTATTGTTTAGCACAGATTTTTTTTTTTCAAGGTAATGTAAACAAAGAGTGCTGAGCCTGTATATTTGTGGAATGTAAAATGTCGTACGTTTCTGAGGGAACGAGTAGCATAAATATGTGCAGTCTGTCGCCGGCTTTGCTATCCATAAAAAATAATGTTACTTGTACGTAAACCATGCAGATAACCTAACGAGGTGTGTTATTACTGACGAGTCAAGTCAAGTGGAGGTCAGTCGATCGCTTATGTTAACTTGTTAAGTAATTGTTATTGCGCGTTTTAAGACGAAAGTTGAGGACCCGCACGAAATCGCCTTTTCATACAAACATAGTCCTCATTTTCCTCTCTATATATAGTTTTTTCAAATTTTTAATTATAATAATAGTTTGGAGCATTTAAGCGTTTTTCGCTCCTAACTTTTATAAAAATCAAAAATCTAAAGAAGCCAAACGTACGGGCATTGCCTAGGGTAATATACACCAAACTATGCAAAAAATATTTTATATAATGTCAATATCCAGAGAGGAAAATGAGGACGTTTGTATGGAGTAGCGGCCGTCCCATTTCCTCTTAAGGCCACGGCCAAAACCTGTGCCTGTGCCATAAAAGCCAAACTCTTGATTGACGCTTCTGCATTCTGCATAGGATGCTATCTAGAAAGCGTTGAATGACGATTTTTAAAGTTCAAATTAGCCTTCTGGTTCTCTCAAGACTCGACTCAGCGATATCTGCGCCACTGATTAAAATATATAGTGAAGTCCTACAAAGTTGCAGTGTCGTGACTGACGGAATATATTTATTTTTAGGATTCCGTCCAAAAGGTATGGTCCACCTTAACGAGCATACACTACACTACACACATATACTACAGAGAATAGACGATATAGGTATAAAAAATAGTTATAGATAAATACTTAACATATAGAAAATACCCATAACTCTCGAACAATTTGCTATGAACATTGAACACAAATATTTGCCCTTACCGGGATATGACTGTGCTAGGAGGTCGTAAAATCGCTCTAATTATATTTTATGACTTGGCTCGTTATTGGATAAAATAATAATAACAGTTTTCTTATATTGTGTACCATTTTATTAGGTAGCCGTCCGGCTTTATATCCCATAGCCACTGGGCTCTATTTAGTCTATCGCTTGCACCTAATAGTCTAGTTACTTTTTAGATTCCCATCAACTCCCAATAGTACTTACACCCTGGCGGGTGCTGCCTCTGCTGCGTCCCATGCCACGGGCAAGGATTCGTCTCCGCGCACGCTTCCCTAATGTCCGAAACACCATTGTTCCGTGATGGGAAAAACATAGTTTTCCTGTAAGAAGTATTTTATTATAAAAAATACAGCTACATCTGCGGCGCTATGAGCGACCGCTATACAGAACCCTTTGCATAACACCGTCAGATTCCTACTGATTATACCTACAGCGAACTTGTACACTTTTTTACTGCAAATTAAATCTACCCAAGATCAGTCTTAACGTTCTCAATTACCTATAAGTAGACTAAAGAATTAACTATATTGAGACATTAAATGTTTCAACAGCTGCAGTTGGATAAAACTACAGTGATGTGTTTACATCATATTCTCTTAAAGTTTTGTTTGTACCTGCATATGCATCAGTTTTGACGACGAATCTTAATGTTTCATTTTCATAAAATATGATTCAAGTATTTATAAATTTGAACGAGCTTACGAAATGCGACTTTATTTCTGGTATATTTGAGCATTCCACCCATGAGCATAGGCCTCTCCCCTTGTTTCCACGACTCCCAATTTAGTGCTTTCTCTGGCCAGTTGTTAAAGAAGGTGTCGAGGTCATAAATATAATAAATCTACAAAGAAGTTTTGCAACTTTCAAAAATCCTTGTTTATGCATTGCTATGCTTACATTCCGGCAATTGTCTACCGGAATACGCAACATCAGGGCCTTGTTAAAATAAATGTAGCTTTCCATTCTTACACAGTAACTAACTAGATCCGTTCACTAGACATAATTTCTTAATTACAATTAGAGGAAAGACTGCGGGCATATTTTGCATGCTCCCGACCAATTCCTAAGAGACGGAAACCTTCCTTCCAAACGTAATGCCATATCCCAGCTCCATACTGTCCCAAGTGTTTTTATTATTTACACGATTGTAACCCTTATTAATAGACGATAAATCCTATAATTGCAAGTATGTCACACATGGACTTAAGGCACTTTTGCTTTTATAAACATGATAATGTATACACATTCTTTCAAATAAGGCTAACTTGACTATTGAGGAATCGCAAGTATTTGAAAGAGAGTGATTTTCATTAGCACATCACAATGTTTCGAGTTTAAATATAGTTTTGTCTCTTTCTCATAGCTTTTTAAGTAAATTGATTCTTTTGCGAGTTTTGACTTAGTTAACTTAAATTTACATTATAGTAAATAATCTTTCAATTCTTTCATAACACTGTTTCCGGAAAGGGGATTGTAAGATTGTAACTGTACCCAACTACATCAGCAATTCATAGTTTCTACATGCGTAGACGACGTCGCGAGAGGCTAGCCTTAAATACAATTTTGGTATAAAAAGCATTCAAAATCTACAATAATTATGCTCTTGGATATACCTATTTCTTGCGGACATATACATCTAGTGGGTAAGTGAGAAGGTACATATTATATCAGGTTGTGTAGCCAAAACTCTCGAACATACTCATAGGTCCTATCAATTTTATTATTAGATATATCTTGAAAGTTTACTCGTTTGTAAACTGAAATAGATATCATACACTAAAGAAAAAGTGACAGAGTTCACCGGTGGCTGAAGCGTGAATTGATCTCGCGTTTTCAGCTTAGCGGCTAACGTCCTGACTCCTGACCACTAGACCACCCGGCCACGGCAGTATCTATCCCAAATTCTCTGGTGTATGCTATCTTTGAAAGGCTAGGCGTCTTTGACCAACTCTGAGGGCGAGCAATGTGTGCTTGCACCTCCTATACGAATCCTTTACTGGATTACAATATAGCGTGAGAGACGGTGTTGCCATCTATCCAACTACGGAACAAATCAAAATTATTTTATGATTATGTTTTTCGATTTGTGTTTTTTAAGTAGTCACAATACTATATATAAACTCTCATTTGCTTTTCACTCACTCGTGTACTTTAAAAAAGTTTACGGCAATATGTGAGTAAAACTAGGAAGCGAAAGGAAAGAAAAATTAATTCAAGTTGTTCGTATTAGTTAAATTGCTTTCACATTCAGTTCATTGGCATTGGCAAGAATTGATTATGGGTGTCACTTACCTATTGCTACTGCGCCACACCAGCTACCAACAAGTGAGCAAGTTATCCATAAAACACAAAATCGTATCACTGGATCATTAATTTTATTGTAAATGATTGACTTGAATGGCGCACTGCGGGTTTTTTAACCCGTCGCTTGCAGCTGGACGGATGCTGGCTCGCCACGCGTCAAATTTATCATAAAATGATAAATGGCAAGTTCGCGTAGCTTCGTTCAGTTTTTGTCAGCACATTGATACGGTTAAAGCAGGAAATGACGGGGATTTTTGTGGACGATTATTGCAACTATGTAAGCGATGCCTCGTCTGACATGTCAGGAAAGAGTTATGCAAGTTTGATAGCAAGTCCGATGTCGAGGCCATGATATATTATGAGCGAAACACCGTTATATACAGTTCATGCACAATTTTGTCTGTACAAAACACCGTTATTGGAAAAAGTCAAGTATATGTCTATTAAACTTAAATAAGGATTGCTTTCTACCATATTTTGGACGCAACCCTAAATATAGAAAAATAGGATTGTTAATTGAATATTGTTTGTACTGATTTTACAGTACATATGGTGCTACTTTACCGCACTAGTGCGCAAATTAGCATATTACGTTACTGTCAAACATTTAAAGGTCCATATGTACTGTAAAACGTTGTACAATACATGTGCGAATAGATAATTCGCAACTCGTGTCGATTTAAAACACTCCCTTCGGTCGTGTTTTAATTTATCACCACTCGTTTCGAATTTCCTATTTTTCGCACTTGTATCGTAATGTACTATTACACAACTTGTAGCTTTATTACTGTTACTTACATATAAATTTTAAATAGAAAAATTCCATGAATTTAGGATAATACTAGTTTTGTTTTAGAAATACGATGAACACTATTTGTATAGTATTACCTATCGAAATTAATCAGGGCTAGGAATCGGTATCGAAGTCCTTTTTTATATCGTTCCATAAATGTTATATTATTTCGTTCGTTAAAAACCGGTTGATTGATGGATCCCGAACTAAAAAAACGTTCTATCTCCAAACCGGTAAAAACAGAGGAAACGGAATTTTACGGTTCGCGGGGAACTATATATTTAATACCGGTTACACTCATCTCTCGGAGACTCTCGGTTAAACTCGTTGTGATGCGTGAAAGAGACAGCAATACTTACTCGTTCAGAATTAAGAATTAATTTATTTGCCAGAATACTTAAAAAACAACATACAGTACAGGGTGTTAAGGTACATTAGGTAATAGAGTATTCAGTCGGTGAACGACATGCAAAAATTATACAAACTAATATGAAAATGTTATCAATGAGATAACATTTTCTTAACTATAATACTTAAATTAAAATTAATACAATAATCACGAATAAATTACAATGCAAATAAAATAAATTCAAATCAGTCAATAATTATGTAAATAGTAATGTTAGTTATTAGCTAGTTGTACAATTGAAAGTTCATAAATTCTTGGATACTATAAAAAGAATTCTATTTTGCTTCAATTTAACCGGGTAAATTCGTTCCTCAAGAACGAAATGTGAACGTATTTGCCATAAACTTCCACTTTTCTTTCCCGGGGGAATGAACGAAACCGGTTAGAAAAATATAACGATTTCCAAGCCCTGAAATCAATACATTGTCCTATCTTAAAGATTATAATATTACTCAGAGTTAATACAAGAAAGTCCATATATGGTAAGTCGTGACAGGTGTAGAGTCTATAAATTACGTGCTACAAATGATGTTGTTATCACACTTGTCAAACATTCTTCGGGCATAATATATAGGTAAAAATATAAATTATGTATGTTATGCGTCCTTTATTTTTAAATAATTGTATAGCTGTCTATGCCGCTGCTCCTGCCCCTTTAGATACGATACGAAAAAAAGGATTTGGTAACTTGTGACCTCAATGGCTTTGGTAAAAACTCAATAAGTAAACATACTTTGATTTCCTTGACGATATAAAAAAGTATGTGAGTGTCGTGGAACACTCGGTTGGAAAGAAGTATATTATTATTGATAAACGTAGTATATTATTGATTAATAAATAGCTGAATCGACAAAATAATAATTATTGAAACTGCTCACAAAATTTCATAAATCAGTTCAGAAATACGACTTACAGGCAGGGAGACCAACTAAACATTAGAAAACATTTTTGTACAAGCTGAAACTGATACACTTAGCTCGAGCTTCACATTTGTTTAGTCAATCAAAAATATGAAATTCAAGTGCAAAAAAAATACATAAAGTAATATCTGCATACACGTCCGGGGATTGAACCCGGATCGTCGCTGTTACTAGCTGTTTCTACGCGGTTATTTGCCAACTGTGCCACTCAAGGAGGAACCTAAATCTTACCCTTTTTTTCGCCTTGCCTCCATCCGCCAACCATTCGATAAGGAACTTCGTTCCAAAAATATATATTGAGCAATTGTTTGCTTAGTAGGTCCCATCTGAACAATCAGTTGTTTTTTGGTTCAATTAAGTAAGAAGCAGGATTATTAAATATTACCTACAATTTAATACCTACTTGTTTTTGTTAATGAAATACTCGTAATTGATAGTTATAAAATAGTTCCTACTCATAGTGTTGTGTTCCTGCCGGTGAGTAAGGTTGCCAGAGCTCAACGAGGGGGGCGGGATTAGGGTCGGCAAGGCGCATGTAACTCCTCTGGAGTTGCAGGCGTACATAGGCTACGGAGACTGCTTACCATCAGGCGGGCCGTATGCTTGTTTGCCACCGACGTAGTATTAAAAAAAAAAGTTCAAAGGCCTGCTAACCGAGCCGGTAGTGACAGTGACCCTGCCTACGCTGTTGTAGGTCCCGGGTTCGAATCCCGGTAAGGGTATTTATTTGTGTAATCATCACGAATATATATCGTCATCTTGTACCCTCAACTTAGCGTTATTGAGCTTACTGTTGGGCTAAGTCGATTTGTGTAATATTGCCGTGTAAAATTATATTACTTATTAATTTTACAGATGTTACGTGCATTGTTGTTTATTCATTACAAAATATATAAGCATTATATTACACATTATTTTTTACACCAGTTAACTAATGGAAATCGACCATTTATATTGGTATTTTATATTCTAATAGACATTTATTCGATATTCTAGCCTTCCGCCATAGATATTAAGGAATATTGACAACAGGTGACAAGGTCCTGTCCTTATATGCCCTTTAATATAGTTTTTTGCAACAGACTCATTAAATAGGTACTTATGTTTGCATTTATGGAATCTCTTAGCGATTACGTAAATGGTCATACTTAGCTCGAGCCGCTATATCTTCATTGAAACGGAATAATATAGTAATTAGGTTTATATATAATAATTATTGCTATTAATTCAATAGTAATGTAATAATAATGGCTGCATTTAATGACAACAGAAACGCTTCATATTAAGTAGTATCTAGAATAAGGAATAGAAATACTTCCCTAAGTTACAACTTATCTCTCGTAACTGAAGCGAGAGGGTGGCGGGGGGAGGGGGGATTCGTATTTGCATCATACAGGATACCGCAGCAACGACAAATTTTACTACTTAGTAGGCACTGTACTGTTGTAATATGGTATCATAATAGTGAGTAACGTTACTTGAGCTCTCGACGATGCACTGTGTTGGTGGTAAAGCGAAATACCTGCATGTATCTCATGTATTCGTTTAGTAGCTAGTAGTTTGCGAGATACACTACCTATCTCTAGTGCGAAATACGGGTAGTCTCTTTCGCGGGCAAGATATCGTTATCGACGTGGCGCTCCTTGCTAAGCTTGCAGTGAAGATTCATGTGTTTAAGAGGATACGGGGGCTGAGATTTAAATATTTTAGGTAAATATATCCGTCTCGCTAACGAAAGGGGCTCCTAAAACTAGTGCGATAAGGACAACGCTAGATTAGGATTAAAAATCCTGCGTAAAAATCTCAATAAACGATGTTTCGTATTCAACGGTTTCCTCCTCCAAAACTTAACCAAATTTTGAGATCTAATTGGTAATGAAATTATCTGTGTCGGATTATTTTGCTTTTTAGGCTATTTGATATCAGTTTTGAAGCCCTGCTTCTGTTTGCGGCCTAGTAAATTAGGCCGTTTTTGCGAATATTTGAAGTGCACTAGCGCCTTAAGAAACAAAAATATCAAAAAAAGCTAAACAGTCCGACAAAATATTAACAATAATAATCTGTGCTGAAATCATTGAACTATTAGCTTCACAAGCCACGGAGGAAACAGTCGAGTACGTTTGTATGGAGAAATAAACACTCCTGTTGTATCTTAAGGATTAGCGAGACGCATATGACACCGAACAAGCACCTCTCTTCTGTCGCAAAATTTGCACGCGTTCATAAGTAATAGGTTACGTGCTCCGCTAACCATCATGTGGGGTAGTGTGCGTGTTTATTATTGGCGTTGGTTTTTATACTTCCTGCACTTGCCCGAGAAAACGCGATAAGTCAAACGAGCATTCGGAATAATCCAACACTTAAGAGCAAATGCATGAAAAAAATCACACAGAAACTAGATTTTATTTACAAGGGTAGACTTTGACCAAAACTTTACTAGGGGTTAAAGTTGGCTGGATATAAAAAAAATCACGAACACATGTCTAATTTTCATTTATTTTCAATTGTATATGACCCTGCACACTAAATCAGTATAATTTTAGTGGGTGGATCAACTTTTTAGTGTCACTCGTTGCCATGGTTTGGGTTTTTTTGTCTCTTGGTCAACCACCCTAGTACCTAATCCTGATTTTATGGTATTTTAATGGATCAAACATGCATTTTTGTGGTAGTTTTTTGCCATTTCTATAACAAATCGTCAGGTGCCAAGCAAAACTCACTAATTACTAAAAAATAATTAAACAAAAATCAACCTTATTTCAGTAATAATATGGTTCATTGTGGATATGAACTTGTGGTGGTAATTAGTGAGTTTTGCTTGTCATCTGACGAAATGGTCATACAATATCTCGTCGAACAAAAGGTGCCAGTATTGTCCCTTGGACAACGGGATAGAATAACAACACAAAAAAGTTGACTCGCTCTAGTATGAAATAGTTTGTAATATGGCCGAGGCACGTGACTAGCAATAGTTATTTGTTTTACAAGGGGGCAGACTTGTTGTTTAACCGCTCGTGCTAATATTGATACCCGAACAAGCGAAAGATTCCAAAATTGAACCACAAACATAGCGCGTGGTTCGAGAAGTGAAATCTTGAGCGTTGCGAAGGTTTCAAGGCACGAGGGTTAAACAAACTTTGCCTCCGAGTGAAACACAAAAAAATTCACCACACCAACGCGAAGAAAATACTAACTACGAAATACCAAAAAAATCTAACCAAATCGTTAGGCAAACGTAATAAAAAAACTACCATTCAAAATCATCATTTAAAAGTCAATTCTACCAGCTAACATAAGGAAACAACTCGAAAGCATGCGATTACTTTGCCCCACATGTGGATAAAATGCAACTTTTTCATTAGTTTTTGAATAATCAAGAGGCCCTTTACCAGTTGGTGTGGTGAAAAATATTAAACAGAAGTATATTTTCAGAGTTATTGCGGTAAGACGTAATATAAAGCCCAAGCTATATCTTCCGTTCCAAGTATCCCTTCCCTATTTTGTTCCCTTAGTCTACAATCTGTAATTTCCTGGCCTCCCGCCCTTCTCAAGGTACACGATAACACGAGTACATATCGACGACAGCAATGTTCGACACATATGTAATTGCCGTGTTAGTCTGTGTCTCGCGCGCAGCTGGGTGCCGCTGTTTAAATGTGGAGCATTCCTTTTCGTCTGACAATAGAATGCTGGTTGACCTGTAGTACAGTGTGTAAATTCAATACGGGTGAATATATAAACGGTGGTTAGCATAGGAACTAAGAAATATAATAATATTATAAATTTTGGTTAGAAATACAATGAAAATATTAACTACACAAAATAATTCGGCCGGCAATGTAAAGCAACAAACGAGCTTTCAAAAGTAAATTTCAACGCTTGTTGGCGGTTACTATAAAAAGCTCGTATCTCTTAATGCCATGTCATGTTGTCTCGTAATATTTGCAGTAGGTAGGTACATTGCTGCTCCGTAAATTTCCAAAAAACTTATAAAACTTCTTAATTGTGACTGCGGTTGACAAAACGTCCCACTTCGTCACTTGCCACAAGGACGCCTATATTCGTATAAAGACACAAGCAAATCTCACCGTTATGGCAAGCGACAAAGTGGGACGTTTTGATGGCCGCGGTCACAATTAATGATTACATGGATAAATTCTATATCTGGTTAAATTTATGGCCCGTATTATATTTACACACTGTATAGTGTATACCTACATATAGAATATATAAATAGCCACAAAAGTAACTAAATGGGCAAGATTTCCTTACGATATCACTAAACCCTATAAAACAGTCTTATAATTATGTATGTATGTGTGTTCGTGATAAATTCAAGAACTACTGAATGGATTTTCATCACCAATCAATAGAGTGATTCTTGAGAAAGGTTTAACCCCTTTGGTGTTGCAGGTGTCCATGGGCGGCGGTAATCGCTAACCATCAGGTGATCCATCTGCTCGTTTGCCTCCTCTATCATAAAAAAGGCATTATGGATTGTAAGACCTTCTTCTTTACCAATTAACGGAGTAGCTTTTATATTTTTACGTCGAGTTGTATTATTTTACTTTGACCCTTGAATGTCTAAAGCCTCTACTTTAACTGTAAGTATACAGATTTTATCAATGACTCAAGACAACTTAATTTTCTGTTTGAATTGATATCATGTTTGACAGGATACTCCAATCATGATGTTTTCCATCAGTCATGACTATTATAAGTCAGTACATTTCACGATGGGCTTTATTAGAATGTCTTTAAGATTAAATTCGATAGGTCCACACTCCGTCCGAACAGATAAAATATTGTTACTGATTGAAACGCATGTTAAAACATCCGGTGGCTTTATTCATATCTCGTCAAATCTTAAAATGTACTCGACATTTCGAATGTCTGTTTGAATTGGGCCAGTTATCGGTGATGTGTAATCCCGTTGATCGAAATGCTACCGGTGTTTGGGTCATACATATTTTTTTTTGTTAATAATTAAGAATATGACGAGCATATAACCTGGTTTCGGGTGTAAAATCGGACCAGTGCTAGTTAAACTTCTTTTATTATCTATTTGGAAACATATCTGATTTATTCTTATTGCAACTGTAAATATCTGACTCAAGTCATTCTGACATTCAATTAAAATTATAATATAAAAAAATATATATAACGGTAACGGTAGGTACTGATTTACGTAGTTATATGAAATTTTATCAACATCGCCTTATATTTTTTTTTATCTTCGCGTTTTTATACGTCAAACTTATTTGAACCTGAAACCGAGGTATGATA
The DNA here is from genome assembly GCF_033807575.1 of Cydia pomonella. Taxonomy (NCBI): domain Eukaryota; kingdom Metazoa; phylum Arthropoda; class Insecta; order Lepidoptera; family Tortricidae; genus Cydia; species Cydia pomonella. The sequence goes on from NC_084712.1 coordinate 15,636,735, forward strand.
ATGAGGTTTAAAGCTTTATTCTTCGTGACATGTTAGTTTCAAAGTTTTCTTTATATACTCATAATTACTTGGTAATGAATATAAGATATACCGTTTACCTGGTAATCAGAATCTGTAGCTGCTGGCTTGTGGGATTAAGCGTTTAACACTTTTTTGATCATTTAATTTTCTTTATACCTCAATAAACACAATTTAAAGGCACGCAGAACGTTGCGTTATGTCATGCCCTCATGGTTGGGGAGCCCAAGAGGGAATTTCTGTAGTTACTTGAGCGCGTCAGATTAAGATACGAGTATGAGTGATATCTTGCTACCCCGTGGAGTGACCTTAACCAGTTTTAGCCGTCTATGTTGATCCGTTGGTTGATGGGGGGTTCAGCAAATCGTTAAGCAGATTGTGGATTTGGTCATTTTAGTCCAAATTAATGCTATAATTGTGCTTTTACGACATCTGACCATTATTTGTACGCGAAATGCGATGCTTAATCTGACGATCACTTCGAGGCCCGATTTTCTCATTGTAACCGTCAGATTAAAAAAATGCGTACAAATAATGGTCAGATCTAGTAATAGCACAAATATAGCATTAACTTGAAAAAATGACCAAATCCACAATCTATTCCACGATTGTTTTAACTCTCCACCAACTCCCCGAAATTCAAAAAAATCTATAGACGCTTTCCTGCTTGCTGCAAAAGAAAACTTTATATAACTTTTTTTCCTCCTTAATAGGAGATTAGATGATTCTAATCTTTCGATTCCAATAGGTATCTACGACGCTCGAGTAACTACACATTTAGCATCCCCGGCTCCCCAGCTACATGCCGTTGCATTCAGCAAGTGTCTGTATCACTGTAAGAAACCAGTCGCATCGGATGTCGGGTAACATACATATTTACACTGAACACGTAAAGAAAGCACTTGAATATTATTCGATGTGTGGACAAGGGAATACACTTCAATAAGATCGGGTGATATATGTTGCGTTCGCGAGGTTTTTGCGTGAGTGATATTTATTAGGTGAGCTCAATCCATGTAGCTTAGTTGCTCCAGAGCTTAAAAGCCGTATGATTGTTGGACAAGTATTGAGATACGATATTGTTGCTTAGAACTGCTGTTTAGTGTTCCCTTTTTGTTGAAGAACGCTCAGCGGACTTAAAGCGGTGGATAAATACTTAAATGGTCAAAAGAAAAGATTTTATATTTTATGACGCAAAAAGAGAACTACGCAAGGAAACAGCAAAGAAAGCGCACATTTTCAGTTTCCCGTATACTCGTACTATTATTGCGAAATTATATCAAGTAACTATAATCTACAGAAGCAATTGTTATAAACAAAATCCGAACTTCTCCCGAACTTTGTTTTGGCGAAAAAAAATTCAATATGGCTTGTAGCTGTGCGATAGTTAAACAAACAAATATTTGTCAAGAATGATTACTAGTAAAAAGGGACTATAATGATTATAATAAACCGTGTCCAGAATATAAATTATTGATATTATAATTCTTAACTATTTCTTCATCCCATTTACACCACATCATTTAGAATAAGCTGGAAATACTATAAAGGACAATGGGCACTTTTGTATGGGGAGTGTCCCATGGATGTATACTGTTGAGACATATGTCGTTTTAAAGCTCTTAATCGTAGTATTATTTTATTGTATGGCACCAACCTTGGACCACTTGCAGGGACCGAGCTATATAAAAAAAGAAGTTGCGCATATAAGCAGTTATATTTCCTTATACGCGGGATATAAAAAGTTTTAGCGTATTTTATTCGAAAGAATATAAAAAATGCTTTATGTTTTTTGTATCAACACCAATGATAAAGTATTTAAAGGGACACAATGTACAGTTTTAAAAAATCGTCATTCTAAAAATTACTTGATACACAGCGAAATAAGAGTGTATACAAATGCCATGTATATCATGTGAAAAGTATTTTTATAAGCTATTTTTCGTATAATATAACTGGGGTCAAATCGTTGCAGGGACCAAAATAAAACCATTTAATGACTTAATTAATTGTAGTTAATTACGCCTTAACTTTTCTACTCAACGCCAGATGTCGCTCTAAAGCAAAATTCTACTTGACGTAAAACATTTATACATAGCGGTAATCTCGTCAGTCTTACTCCATCATTTTAAAAAGTATAGACTAGTTTATGGATTTCTAAAGTTATGTCAAGATGACTCTGAATGTAATATTGTCAACAATAATTGTCAAAACACGCAATTTAAAATATTCAACATTGTAATTACAAAATAGTATATTTCTAATACGCTATAATTTTCTCCAATCGAAAGGCACTCCATTCCATTGATCTCAGAGAGTATGCTCCTTGATGATCTTCACTATTCATGGGGTAGGTAAGATCAAAGTATTATTTTTTCTCGTATAGCTGCTATATAGCGTTCGACTCCATGGAAAATAAAGGCTCCAAATTATATAAAAAATGTAGCATATATATACAAAGTGCAATTTAGATAGTATTCCAGAAAAAAATGCGCCAATGTAAATGCTGAAAAGTTTCCTATCGTATTGTCGAACAAATTCATATCTACTTCTGTACCTCTAGTGTAAATAAATTCGATTTCCAAACGTGACGTACGCGTTTGCGTTTAGTCTCATTTTGTATTGGATTTCGAAAGAGCGCGCCAAGCGGGACGTTTTGGAAACTCAAAATCCTATACAAAATGAGTCTTAACGCAAACGCGTTCGTCACGTTATGATGTAGATCAAAGTTACACTAGGGGTACTGATCTACGCGACCTTAGAAGTTTGGATTGTCCTACCTAATCATTTTACATTTTATTGTTTTCAGAACAAGAATTATTTTACTTCCCACTGTCTATGTAAGGGGACTTAGAGCGGATTCATACTTTACTATACGTGTCGTGTCGAATGATAGTCCCTATGTCAGTTTCTCCAATTCTATTTTGCGTAGGATAAGTTACAAAAATAATTAAAAATATGTGTTACCGTATTTTTATTCGTGAAATGTAACCTATATTTCTAAGTTAATGATTGTACTATACTTCCAAAAATATGTCTGACAAACATTTTACATGAAAGCCATTTTTCGATGTAAAAATGAACTGTTAAAGGGACCATCTTTTGAATTTATGATAATTTATTCAAATTTTAATGTACTCGGGTAATATTGCAGGCATTATATCAGCACCAAATAAATGCTGTGAACCAGATATATATTAAGTGGCGAATAACGTTTCCAAATCGCATTTTCTTTTGACATATTTTTCTTTTTTTTTTGCTCTTTTTTTCACGACCGGTTTGGCCTAGTAAGTCGATGATCCTGGGTTTGAATCCCGGTAAGGGCATTTATTTGTGTGATGAGCACAGATATTTGTTCCTGAGTCATGGATGTTTTCTATCTATTTAAGTATTTGTATATTATATATTATTATGTCGTTGTATGAGTACCCACAAAACAAGCCTTCTCGGCTTGCCGTGGGACTCAGTCAATTTGTGTAAGAATGTCCCTATAATACTTATTTATTGTTATTATTATTGTATGTCCGGTAACAGAACTCCCCAGGAGCACTCGGGTGTGTAAGGTCGCTACTCCCCAACTTATTATAATTGTTATTACTTTCAGCATTTTTAAGTTGTTCATCGGACACTGAGGCCATTGAAGTTTCAAGCTGGCGGCATCAAAATGGAGTACCTAGGTACTGTTTCAAATAAATGGGTGGTAAGTAAGTACATTTGGTGAAGTGGAACTGCTGATGTTGATCAGAAACGGAACTCTTCCACGTGCGTGATTTGTCTTCTTTGTTAAGTTTGTAGCGAGTAAGTTTCAAGTACCAAGGTTTTTAGGAACCTTTGTGTCAAGGTAAAGGTCTGACAATGGGTTCCATGAGGAAGCGAGGGAACACCTCAAATCTTATAGGCATATAGTCATTTTGGATTTTCATCAATACCTTAAGCTTTTTCATTCCCACTAGAGCATTTAATGAAGTGGAACTGCTGATGTTGACCAAAACGGAACTCTTGAACGCGCGAGATTTTTCTTCTTTGTTTTTTTTTATGATATAAGAGGCAAACGAGCAGACGTCACACCTGATGGTAAGCGATTACCGCCGCCCATGGACACCTGCTAAACCATAGGGGTTGTAAGTTCGGTACTGGCCTTTAAGATTGGAATACGCTGTTTTCTTAAAGTTTTAAATGTCGTATTGGTCCGGAAATACCGCAGGCGACAGATCATTTCATAGTTTAGCTGTATGAGGCAGGAAGTTTCTAGAGAAATGCACAGTTGAGGACTGCCAACCATCTAAGTGGTGAAAATAAAAATGTTGTAGCGTAGAGCGATGACGAAAAGAGGCGGCAAGGATTAATCCGAGCAATTCGATGGAACACTCGCCGTAATAGATTTGTCCTGATAAGTTTGTATAAAGTAAGGTTCTTAAGAAACATCTGTGTCTAGATCCAGGTCTAATAGATACCTCAAACCTTATAGAAATACATATAGTTTTTTTGGATTTACATCAATATCTTTGGGCGTTTTATTAAAAAAAAGCTACATTTAATCAAGTGGAACTGCTGATGTGTTCCAGAATGGAACTTTTCAATGCACACGTTTTGTATTCTTTATTAAGCTTGTAGTGAGTAAGGTTCTTAAGGTGTACTTAATACATCAATGTCCAGTTCTGATGATGGGTTTCATGAAGAATCGAGGGAATTCCTAAAATCTTTTAGGCATACATGTAATAATTTCTGGGATTTTATTTACATATCAAGCATTATTATTAAAAAAGTGTCATTTGACTAAAAGTAACAGCTGATGTTGACCAGAATGGAACTTGCCAACTCACGCGCGATTTGTTTTATTAGTATAGTTTGTAGCAAGTAAGTTTTAAGTATTAAGGTTTTTAGGAACATTTGTGTCAAGGTAAAGGTCTGATGATGGGTCCCATGAAGAATCGAGGGAATTTCTTAAATGCTATAGGCATATATGTAGTACTTATTGGATTTTCATCAACATATTATCAACTTTTATTCACAAAAGTGACATTTGATGATGTGGAACTACTGATGTTGACCAGAACGGAACTCCAACGCGTGCAATTTTTCTTCGTTAAGTTTGTAGCAAGTAAGGTTCTTAAGAAACATTTATGTCAAAGTACAGTTCTGATGATGGGTTTCATGAAGAATCGAGGGAATTCCTAAAATCTTATAGGCAAAAATGTAATAATTTCTGGGATTTTATTTACATATCAAGCATTTTTATTAAAAAATTGTCATTTGACTAAGTGTAACAGCTGATGTTGACCAGAATGGAACTCGCCAACTCGCGCGCGATTTGTTTTATTAGTTAAGTTTGTAGCAAGTAAGTTTTAAGTACTAAGGTTTTTAGGAACATTCGTGTCAAGGTAAAGGTCTGATGATGGGTCCCATGAAGAATCGAGGGAATTTCTTAAATGTTATAGGTATATATATAGTACTTATTGGATTTTCATCAACATATTATCAAGTTTTATTCACAAAAGTGACATTTGATGATGTGGAACTACTGATGTTGACCAAAACGGAACTCCAACGCGCGCAATTTTTCTTCATTGTTAAGTTTGTAGCGAGCGAGTAAGGTTCTCAAGAAACATTTTTGTCGAAGTACAGTTCTGATGATGTGTTTCATGAGAAAGCGAGGGAACTCCTCATTCTCCTCAATTCTTATAGGCATATAGTCATTTTGGATTTTCATCAATATCTTTAGCTTTTTTTATTCACATTAGTGGCATTTGATGAAGTGGAACTAGTGATGTTGACTAAAACGGAACTCTTCAACGCGTGAGATTTTTTTCTCTTTTTGTTTGTTGTGATATAAGAGGCAAACTAGCAGACGAATCAACTGATGGTAAGCAATTACCACTGGCCATGGACATCTGTTACACCATAGGAATTGTAAGTGCGGTGCCGGCATTTAAGATAGGAATACGCTCTTTCCTTAAAGTTTTAAAGATCGTATTGGGCCGGAAATACCGCATGCGACAGATCATTTCATAGTTTAGCTGTATGAGGCAGGAAGTTTCTAGAGAAATGCACAGTTGAGGATTTCCAACCATCTAAGTGGTGAAGATATAAATGATGTAGCGTAAAGCGGTGACGGAAAGAGGCGGCAGAGATTAATCCGAACAATTCCTCGGAACTTTTAAGTTTGTAGAAAGTAAGGTTCTTAAGAAATATCTGTGCTAGACACCAGTGTCTAGTGTCTAGGTCTGATGATGGACACCTCAAACCTTATAGAAATACATATAGTTTTTTTTTCATCAATATCTCTAGGTGTTTTATTTAAAAAAAGTTATATTTGATCAAGTGGAACTGCTGATGTTGTCCAGAACGGAACTTTTCAACGCACGCGTTTTGTATTCTTTATTAAGCTTGTAGTGAGTAACGTTCTTAAGGTGTATTTATATCAATGTTCAGTTCTGATGATGGGTTTCATAAATAATCTAGGGAATTCCTGACATCTTATAATTTCTGGATTTTTATTTACATATCAAGCATTTTTATTAAATAGTGACATTTGACGAAATGCAACAGCTGATGCTGGCCAAAATGGAACTCGCCAATTCGCGCGCGATATGTTTTATTTGTTTATTTTGTAGCAAGTAAAGTTCTTGAAGACATTTGTGTCATAAGGTCTAGTTCTGAGGATGGGTTCCATGAGAAATCGAAGAAATTCCTCAAATCTTATAGGCATACAATACATACAGTAATGTTTGGATTCTCGTCAACATATCAAGCATTTTTATTTAAACAAGTTAGTGATATTGACCAGAACGGAACTCACAACGCGCGCGATTCTTATTCTTTGTTAAGTTTGTAGCAAGCTAGGTTTTTAGGAAACATTTGTGTCAAGGTCCAGTTATGATGATGGATTCAATGAGGAATTGAGGATTTTAAATCGATTTGAATTCACAATTGGGAGGAATTGAGGATTTTCGTCAACATATCAAGTGTTTTTTATTTGAACAAGTGACATTTGATGAAGTGAAACTGCTGATATTGAGCAAAATGGAACTCTTCAACGACAAGTATTTTACCTTAGGCGTTTTTTTTTTATTTTATTTCGTTTATAGCATGTAAGGCTTTTAAGGAACATTTGTGTCAAGGTCCAGTTCTGATGATAGGTTCTACGAGAAACTGAAGGAGCTTCTCATATTGTATAGGATAGGCATACATATAGTCATTTTAGGATTTTCATCAATATTACAAGCATTTTTACTCAATAAAGTGACATTTGTTGAAGTAGAATTGCTGATGAAGAACGGAACACCTCAACGACTTCCAGATTCTTTATTTTTATTACTCTTCTTTCTTTTTCATTATTCTTAGAACAGGTATTTCTACTAAGTGAACCGAACTGCTACTATTAAAAGTAGGTAGGTAGGTAGGTAGGTTAAATAGGTTAAAACTGTAAGGATTATTATGTATAAGTAGTCTTTATTTTAATTAAACATAGGTAAGTAATTCTATTTAAGTATAAGTGTCTTTAAAAAAAACATCAATCGACTCTTATCTGTCACTAGTTCCAGTTTCAGAGTATAAAATCCGGGTACACAGCCACAGCTAGCCGAGTAGCCAGACAGTTCGAATACGGACAAGTTATTGTGAATAAAAAATCTTATCGTCTTGCAAAAGTTATTGTCATAAATGTATAGGTTTCGAATACATGAATATAAAGTTAAAATGCTGGTAAAAGTATTAGTTTTTATCATTAACCATTTTATATCCCAACAAAACTGTTACCCTTACAAAAATAAAATGCTTTCATTACCTAAATGTAGGTTACGTTAGGTAATAAATAAATAAATAGGTAGGGACAATCTTTCACAGATTGGCCCCAAACTAATCAAAGCTTGTACTATGGGTACTAGGCGACGTTAAACATACTTATTTAGATAAATATATATTTACGTATATATATAGAAAACACGCATGCCTTAGGAACAAATATCTGTATTCATCACACAAAGAAATGCCCTTACGCGATTCAAAATCGGGACCATCGGCTTCATAGGCAGGGTCACTACCCACTAGGCCAAACCGGTCGGCAAAAGGTAAAGATAATTAGGTAAAGACAATGAATAATTAAACGTATTATAAATTGACACCAATATCCATCAAATAGTATAACTAGGTATCCTAAGAGCGGGCTTCAGGCCATTACGTCGCACCTTTAGAATTAAACTAATTTGACTCAAAAAGTACGACTACTTTATATATGTAGTTTGGTAGAACAGTAAGAACTCACTATATGTGTCTCTTTTTCATGCGGTGAAATCCCCCCACCCGGAAAGGGTAGCGACGCCCATTTTATCGTCTCTCGAGTCGACTCCAATCTGATACTAATAGTAAGTAAGTACTCACTTAGTAAGCAAATTGTAGTAGTCATCCCTTCTTAGTAAAAGGACGTAAGTATTGTAAAGATACTACTTTTTAACCGACTTCATAAACTTTTTTTTTTGTATATATGTTAAGTAAGATCTTCGTCATTTCTGAACCAATGTTGAAAATTAGTTATCGTTTGAAAGTGGGTATATAGTTACAAGATGGTCCTATTTTTGACAAAACCACGAGGAATTAAGGGAATTCCCCAAATCTTATAGGTGTTTTTTAGTTTCATCAACAGACCAGGCATTGCCATTCAAAAAAGTGCTATTTGAAGAAGTGGAACTTCTGATCAGGACCAGAAAAGAACTCTTTAACGATGCGTATTTCACGCTAGACGATTTGTCTTCTTTGTTATGTTTGTAAAGAAGCTACTTGCTTAACGAGGTTTAAGGAATATTTGTGTAAAGGTCTAGCTTACATCATGGGTTCCATGAGGAATTGAGGCAACCTCTCAATTCTTGATGGAACGTAAAACTGTTTATTGACATAATTGTCGATAGGTATCCCATCTGCTCTAATTTACCCCACTTGACGGTACTTACATGAAAAAAAACTTCTCTTAAAAATAGGAAACCGACTTCAAACATAGGTATTAGAAAACAATACAAAAACTGTTATTGTATTTTCAGAAACCATACGGAAATAATGAGGATGCATCGACATAAGAAGAATCGAACATGGGCAAGATAAAGTTCAAGAAAAAAGCAAATATAATGTGTACTTGTGTGTAGTCAAAGAAAGTTGAAAAATAAAGTATAATTAATGGCCATAGAATACAGAACCGATACACGAACATTAAGACTATTAAAAATAGACATATAGGTTGATCGTACTACTCGTACTAATGTATTTCTTTTGTTCAATTATATTATTGCATTAAAGTTAGATTCTCTAGATATATATTATTCATAGGTTCTGTATTCTATACGAATTGTTTCAGTGTAATTATTGTACTAAATACCGTTGACCGCCTGTCAACAGTATTTATTTCTACATTACTATCACAGAAGATTTTAGGCCCTACAGTAGTTTTTGAATTAGTATTTACTATGGAAAAATATAGCGAAATGTGAGTTTTTACCTAAAATATCAATCTTTTGTGAACGTGGTGTAGAGTATATACCGCCTAAGACTGAAGTAGCTACGCGGGCAACGTTTTCAAAATAGAATCGTGTTCATGGTCGGCCCATGGTAAAAATAATTAGGTACCCGTAGACCCGCTGGTGAACGCTGTTTATGATAACACTTAAAATAAACCCCGTGGACCCACCAGGAGAACATATTGGAGTGACTAGAGATAATACACCGCTTTAAGGGCGGTCTCACTCGGCATTGACATCTGGCGTCTAGATGGTGGGTGGACCAAGAAGAAATATTTATAAACATCCAACGACGTTCGGCTCGGACACCAGATCTTCAATCTCCTGATTCCTGTGGAGTCTCCAGGTTCCATCCTCTCCACGTGTGAGTCCTAGGATTTTTCGCGCTGCCAGACTCCGATGACTCGGACACGTAGTCCAGATAGGTGAGGATCGTGCAGCCTGGAGGGCATACTCTGAATTTCCAAATGGCCGAAGACCGTCTAGACGTCCTAGGTAGGTCCCGCTGGAGAGATGAAATGCAAAAAGACCTTAGCGAACTCGGCGCCGTCGACTAGATGGAAACGGTTTTGGACAGAGAAGCATGGCGGTCTTTGGTGTCGGAGGCCAAGATCCACTTCGGGTCGCTGCGCCATAGCAGTAAGTAAGTATTTATAAACATACTGTACCTTCTGTGTACCTAACCCAAAACGAGATATTTAAGAAAAAGTCCACCCGCCATTCTGACGTCAGGATTGCGGTTGGACCTATGAAATCTTGCATTATACCGCACTAAAAGTATGCAGTTATATGGTACAGTCGCCATCAGATATATCAGAGTGGCCGAGGTGCTCAAAGATCTCTAAACACGCACTCTAACCTCTTGACAGTAGAGGCATGTTCAGATATTCGTGGGTACCTTGGCCGCTCCGATATATATGATGGTGACTGTACCTTCAGTGGACCTCTGTAAATAGAAATAGAAACCGGTGTACCTCTCCCCAAAACAAGCTAGGCTAAGCTCATGCACAATATAACTGCATACTTTTAGTGCTGTATAATGCAAGATTTCATAGGTCCACCCGCCATCCTGACGTCAGGTTGGCGGGTGGACCGTTTTGTAAAATATCTCGTTTTGGGGAAAGGTACACTGGTTTCTATTAAAGGTACACTGAGGTACACAGAAGGTACAATGTTTATAAATGTTTCTTTGAAATTCGCTGAGGTCCACCGCCATCCTGACGCTTACCATATATCTAAGGACCGACCTTAGGGGCAATAACGATAGTGCTAGTTCAGTTGTGGCATTCACAAATTCGAGCCAATCGTGCTGTCTAACGCAACTAGATGCGATCAATCGCAATCGCAATGCGTAATGCGAACTCATCAACCAATCACGTTGTGGTACTTGTGGCGTTAGACTGCACGACTGGCTCAAACTCGTGTGCGTAACACCGCTGTACTGGCCCCATTCTTATTGCCCGTAAGGCCTGTCCTCAGATATATTATGTCAATGACACAGTCGCGATTTTAAAAAATCACATCGCTTCTGCTACCAAATTGTTGAGCATAACGTTTTCCTATCCATAGGTTCCATCTGTCCAGTAGGATCCACCATCTCGATCCACCAGATTGAAGAGATTGTTACTTAACTGATGGATCGAGATAATGAAACCTACTGAATAGAGCGGGTCGATTGGATATAACAAAGTACGCTTATATGAAACGCTACTCCGGTGTGCGAGTGAGACAGTCAGGCCAATTTGAACTTGCATCTGACAGAAAACTGTCTCCATCAAACGCTACCAGTCCCATTGCCGGCCTCTTCGCTGCCTTCTATAGTGGTTCAATCTTACCTTGCTTATGAATAAAAAGGGGCGTGCACACCGATATTAGAGTAATATTGGAATCATATCAGTTAGTTGCGGGCGTCTCGCTCGCACAAATACATGCGTATAAGTGAGAAATGAACGCTAACTGGTATCATTCCAATATTATTCTGAAATTGGTTTAATGTCAGTTGCACTTTCGAATTGGCCTACATAGCGATTTCCTTAGCCTGCACACCGGATCGGCGTGTGGGCCGGCATCTAGCTAATGTAAAGCCATCTCATTAGGTGCTTTTAGCCTTTTGAACGGCAAGAACACCTAAAGATGTGGTGAGAGAAAGCCGCGCGTCCCTCATGCACTGCACTAGCTTTACAGCTTGCATTGCGACCAATGTATGCCGCTCACCGCCCCGCCGGTCGCGTGGGTCCAATCCGCGGCCCTAGAAGACGTACTTTACATATAAACAAGAGCACGCGAGCATTTTGCGAGTTGTGTATGTGTACTTGTGTTATCTAGGCGCACAAACGGTTACAATAACAAGAAGTGTACAGTCAGCGTCAAATACTTTGTAGCAACCAAAGTAGCCAAATAGTTCGGTACACCATATATTTAGTACGGTGTACCGAACTATTTGGCCACTTTGACTGCTACAAAGTATTTGTCGCTGCCTGTACACCGCGTGTGCAGTCCAACACGGGAGCACGGGTGCGATTCGAAAATAACGCGCTAGCGACGCATTACGACATTGATATTTTACCCTTTGAACGCCATAACAAAAACGTTACTCACATGCCAAGGTCACGGGCGCAAGTGAGCTTGAAAGTGCATGAGTATTACATTAGGGACTTTGACAGCGATTTTAACAGCTATAATCATTAATGTGTTCATGGCTCTTAAATCATGTCTAGTGATGGCGCCTTTGGGTGTTCTTGACGTTCAAAAGGTTAAGGGCGTTTGCTAGCTGGCGCTAGTGCACGGAGCGGGCAAACACGCGCAGGTGCCTTTGTAAGTAAAATCAGTCGCACGAGTCCGCGCCAGTTAGCGTTGCTCATACTGTAAGCCGCACGCCCGCTCCATGCACACGCGCGACGTTGCGGACGCCCTATGCCCTAAACCTTACTTGAAAGTGTGAAGGTTACTCTGACAGCGGCTATATCAGCTATAATGTATTTATGACGCTTTGAGCATAGCTAGTTACGACGCCTTAAGGTATTATTGGCGTTCAAAAGGTTAAGGGCGTTTGCTAGCTGGCGCGAGTGCACGGAGCGGGTGCACGCGCGCGGGTGCCTTTGTAGGTAAAATTCGTCGCACGCGTCCGCGCCAGCTAGCGTCGCCAGTTACTGTTTTTCGTTAACCCGCTCCAGCTAGCAAACTAATCGCAAATGGTCCGAGATTGGCGCAATAACCATGCATTCCCTTATCTGGATCTGGATGCACCTATTCACCAATGCTTGCTTTAAAGTAACTTGTCGACTCGTCCTGATAATATTTGTGCGACCGTGAAGAAAATCTATGCCGTCACTTATTTTTCAATTTATATGAAATAAAGATTTTAAATGTATTCAAAAGTTTTTATTTAATAAGGTATGTATAAGTGCTCTGTGCATCCGCACCAGCTAGCGGTGCCCTTACCAAACCAATCGCAAATGGTCCGGGATTGGCGCAATAACCATGCAATCTCTTAACTGGATCTGGATGCACCTATTCACCAATGCTTGCTTTAAATTAACTTGTCGACTCATCCTGCTAATATTTGTGCGACCGTGAAGAAAATGTATGCCGTCAGTTATTTTTCAATTTATATGAAATAAAGGTGTTAAATGTATTCAAAAGTTTTTATTTCATATGTATATATAATGGAACGAAATACAGCTACTATCTTAGCTTGGCAAGCAGTTAAGAGTCGCTGATGCTTGTAATGTATTCACTGCGTTAATTTTAGGTTTAAGATTCTTTATTCTCACTAAGAATTTGACAATTCACTTACATGAGAACTTAAAACTACACAATTTAATCCTGCTTCATATAGCAAACGAAGGAAACGTTGCTTTGAACCGCGACGCAATCTCAAATGTTTCACTTTTACACAATTTTTCTGCAGAGAGACAAAACAAGTATGTACATAGTACCTTTTTACGATTTATTTTATCGTAACATATAAACTTAGATTTATTTTCTTGCTGCTAATTATGGTACTCCAACTACTCCATAAATACATTTACTTACCTACTTATTGCTTAGGAATCTTATTTCATGTTTAATAATAAGTTTATATAACGTTTCTAGCGGGACATAACGCGAACTTTAAAAAATGTAATGCTTTTTCTACCTTTATCACTCGAATATGTAAGAGGAAGAGAGATAAATAGACGAAACTTACTAGTTCAAGGTAACCACTCGTTTTATTGTCAAAGTTCCGAATTAAACAAACTTATTCTTCGGTGACATTTTTTTGCGTTTATAAGCGACTATACGGATCCAGCATTTGCCGCTCATTCGGTTCTCCTATTGCACGCAAGATGTCAGTACTAGAGATGATTTGAAAAATCATAATTAAGTAGTTTAGTGCCATTTATTGAGCAGTAATAATTTAAAAAAATATATAAATTACTTTTTCATTATATTTCAGGCATGCAAAGTCATGTAAATGGTTATAAAAGTAACTCTATATGAATGACATTTTTTAGTTCCAGTTTACGCCGCAGCGCATGATCAAAATTATTAATATCATCTTCCCTGGACACTTTCGGTCTTTGGTGTCATATAAGTAATTAATGCTTAATTGAAGACCTTCCAAATAGGATATGACTCATATGTATATACCAATAGTAAAAATTACCCAAACTGCTACCAAGGCTCCATCTAGTGCCAGGTAGAACAAACAAAGCGGCATTTACCACAATTAATTAACGAAAAAACTCGTTTTATTACCGCCCCTGCAAGCATTTGAGTGCAAGTATATATATATTAAAATACCTTATAAAAATGTCTTTTAACTGATATATATGGCTTGAGTATACAAGCAAGTTTCAGTGTTTAATAGCAGTATTTTTAATTCAAGCATATGTTACATCAACTAATTCCAGCCCTGTACGTACTTAAACGTAAGTAGTGGTAAACAGAAATCTAGAATTTCTCATATTCTTTCATACAAAACACCTAACAACCGGCTACATAACAAGTACTTTGTAAAACAACAGTTTATATTCGCCACTCTTTTTTTTAAATTGCTCAGTCCCTGCACGTTATCCAAAGTTGGTGTCATACAATAAAATAATGCTAAGAGTAAACCCTTTCAAACGAGATATGTCTCAACAGTATACATCCATGGGACAAATTGCCCATTCTCCTTTAATGTCTCAGGATTCCGCTGTAAAAGTCAAATTGAAGCATTATGCCATATAAATTAGAATAAACATGTCAATTATGTTACGTAAATTGGTATAAATGTGCAATTTCTTAGAATGGAGGATGTACAGGTTTAGCGGAGCACCCACGGGTGAGTGCGGGTCCAGCCGGCTGTGTGGGCCGACAGTTAATAAATAAATCCAATTCTATGCAAGTGCGGCTGTGGGCGAAAACTAGTATACATGGCAGTGGTAAACTTGACGATCGGGTATTTCCAATATTTCTGGGATGCACACAGATTGAAAAATATATACCCATATAAGGAATTATCATAACAAGAAAATAATATGGTACCTATAGTTCAAAAGTGTAAAGGGTTTGCAATGCCAATATTAACTAGGGATTAACTGTAATGTAAAAAAATGGCTACACCATTCACTTAGATAATGAGTATTTTTTTTAATGTACCAAATTAGTTTAAATTGCTTTACTTAAAATTATCTATATCTAAATGTATCAGGTAACTTAACACGAAAAGTCATCGAGAGTCGTCGTTAATGAAGTGACAGTGACATATGAAGTGTAACAAAATAGGATGTATATTTATACAAGTATTATATTCCATTAGGGAGAAATAAAAAATGTAGAAATATATGGTATGTTCGCCCATTTGAGCGAACTAACGTCAAAAAATCTCTTAGTTTTCCTAATTGGCAATTCGGCATGCCATATCGATTATATCTTTAAACTGAACATAAGTATTTTACTAATAAGTATTTATAAGTACCTATTCCTTGTATGTACCTACAGTCTTTTAAAACAAATCATAAAAAAATAATGAAATGGTTGTAACTATGTTTGGAAATAATATGGCTAAAAGTCGACCATTAGACCAAAAGACGGTTATAAACATAAGGGAAATACTATTATTTAATCATAAATAATGTAACAATTGTCACCACTTCCATTTTAGTCACATTAAATGCACACCTTTTTAAAATGGTTTCCATAAAGGCCATTTAAGGGAATGCCTGTATAACGGCATTGCCGGTGACTACACAAGTCACTATCGCTCATCGATATGTTATTGTTGACGCAATGAATGCGCCGATTGAGCTGTCCAGAGCTCACGCACCTCGAGAGAAGAGTTAATACTAAACCTTCAAAAGACTAGTCTATCAATATCCAATAACACACAAATATAGCCAAACAAATTTCAACCTTAAACCTTAACTTATAAAGGTAAAAATACATTTACTGTGAATGGACTAAAAGCAGTTTAAGAGCGATGCATTGGAGAGTTAGTGTGGTTTCAAATGTATACAGTGTTTATACAGCCTCTTCAAAATGTATACGTGTCGGAGGAGGCTTAGCACGACTTTAGTTTTGAGATTTATATGTACCTACTTAGCATGCTATGAAGGTGATACGATGTTAAATGGTGAAAGTAATGATGACAAAGAGATCAATGCATCAATAAACTTCTGTTCAAAGAAAAAATATATACGTTTGTAGGCAAACAGAGGTATATATTATGCTTGGTGTAATAAACCTACGATATCATATACGATAGCAAATACGAACAAGGAATCAAATAATTAAAACAAGACACTCCATATCAAGGAGTATTTTCAAATCTGAAACGGAAAGAGAGGTGCTATAAGCTTGATGCCAACATCCGTCTGTAGCATCGTAGCTCTCAAACGGATGGACCGATTTTTTATCGTGAGCTTAGATATTAAATTCAGTTTTTAAGTGAAAGTTAGGAATAAATTGATATTACATTTTTACGACAATCCTACGTAAGGAATTTTGAAACCAGAATGGGGAAGATGCGGAATGGGGAATCATTTTGTTATAAACCGATCGATTTGTTTTCTCATGATGAATGTTTTGGTGGATTCTTTTGTGGTAAATTGATGTTTTTAAATCAAATAAATACATACGTAAATGATATAAATATTGCTTTTCTAGGATCTTTAATAGATTGTTTCTAAATTCTTAACGACTAGATGTAGATGAAGTGAGCAGAT
The DNA here is from genome assembly GCF_033807575.1 of Cydia pomonella. Classification (NCBI taxonomy): domain Eukaryota; kingdom Metazoa; phylum Arthropoda; class Insecta; order Lepidoptera; family Tortricidae; genus Cydia; species Cydia pomonella. The sequence continues at coordinate 15,653,446 of NC_084712.1, forward strand.
ACCCGCTACACAGTCAAATGGACGCTTCCCCATCTAATACATACTTAATCAGCATCTCACGGCCAATTATCTCGTCGACGCTTAATTAGCCTTTAAGTTTCATGTAAATTAATTCAAATTACCAAGGCCTGTGGAATACAGTCAGCTAAGGAAAATAATATTACATAGTTTGTTTACACTAGGTCAGATTGTTAGCTAGAGCTTATAAGTTTAGTATGCAAGGTAGACGAATATTATGATGGTAGTCTGCTTATTTTTAAATAAAAGGAGTTGTCTCGATGTACTCCTCAATTAAGCTCTTCTGATGAAAAATGAAGAAACTCCAGGATATCTTATTTTTATTAACTTAATAACTATTTATGTCGATACAAGTAACCTAAAGTCGTATGTGTGTGACGTCACGTGTCGTCAACTGGTCTTCGTATGAGTACTTATGTTGCGCCAAGAGGAACAATGGAAAAATCCACTACTTCGGACAAGATTCGAACTTGCGATCTTATGTAAATAAAATGACAATCTTTTATTCAATCGCGCGATATTAAATAGCGACATTTACTTTGTCACGTGGATATCGCCATCATTTTTACCTCAATTCTTTACAACGGTAAAATCTAAAGAAAGTCTGTTATTGATAAATTCGGCGTGATTTTTGTATTTGGGGCCTGGGTGATATGGCTGACTGGGTTGCGAAGCCATTGGAAACCCTGACAAAACAAAGAACACCAGTTACTGGTTACTCTTCCCTTTCAATATTTCTTGCGATGCTTACGAAAGAGAGATAATTTATTTTAATTTCAGATACAGAATACAGTTAGGAATGATATTGAATTTACCGCCTGACTAACCACCGGACTAATCTCCGTTTAGTTGGGCCATCCAGTTGGTGACGGTTGTGTGGGCATTAATCATGGTCCGAGTAAGTAGGCAGTGCGCATCGCTGGACATGGGCTATGAAAACGGCGGAAGGAAGTGTTTTTGGCTAACATCGTCACCTCAGCGTCAGCCAAAAAACCTGACAGACGGCCCTATATCTTCATAAGATACAGAAAAAAGCAATTTTAATCTATATTTGAGCAACCATTTATCTACTGTTCTCTTTAAGCTCATGCAAAAATTAATCAAGAAAACAGAAGTATAACAAAGTTATATAATTAAGTACTAACTATTGAGTAATTACGTGTTAAGTAGTTTAATTACTAAGAAGTAATTAGTGTTTTCAAGTTTTCAAATTATTATGAGAGCAGGGAACATATTAATTTATAATAACTACTATTGCACTGATTCCTCATAATAATACTTGTAAGTACATTCAATTGAGGTCGAATATACGGACATAACTATGGCCTCACAATTGAGCATGGTGCCCACAATGGCGCCGACTATGAGTAGGATTTCTGTTTATGAATTTCATCACTACAGTACCATAAAGCTGGAAAATATTGTTGGGCCTTAGATATGCACTAAATGAAATACATTAACTAATGTTGCTAATACACAGTTTGCACCGATGCACTGGCACATTTAGTGATTTTTTTTTAAATGGCCTTTCAGCGAGAAAAATACCTTCAGTTTCTACATCATGACTAAAATTTCGTCTAATTAAAGCCTGACTTTCTTCGGATCAGGACTGAATAATTAATCTTTAATTATTTATTTTTAGAGAATGTTTTTTCCTGCTCTATGCAATACAACCGAGGTTTGAACCCACGACATCTGATCACCTCACACGTATGAAAAGTTCAATTGAACTTGTCTAATGTGTCTAAAACAGAAACCGTGTGTTTCCTGGCCTGAGCACGAGTCGGCCGGCAAGTGCGTGTCACCATCAATCATTATTCGATATGTATCGGTCACACGGGGCTCGTGCTTTATTATACTCCGTGCGCGCGTCATAAACCAACCGTGCACTACTAGCAATTTCCCTGTCCCATGAGTCAAATCTGACTCGTGACAAACAATCCCACATATCAGCTAACTGTGGGACACCGACGTTTCTACGACGTGAAGTATACATGTGAAATACTCATTGGGTTTTTCATATCCATTTTTCAGTTGGTTAAATTTTGGAGAATACTTATTGCGCTGCTGGTAGCCTAGCGGTAACTGTAACTTTCAATTCGGAGGCTACGGGTTTAAACCCCGGCTCGTACCAATGAGTTTTTCGGGTATGCACTTTTGCAGCTTGCTGTACATAATTATATGTATCATTTGATATTTACCGGTTGCTTTTCGGTGAAGGAAAACATCGTGAGAAAACGGGAATAATCTCAATAAAGCCTACTTTCGCGTTTGGGTTGGAAGGTCAGATGGCAGTCGCTTTCGCAAAAATGAGTGCCTACGCCAATTCTTGGGGTTAGTTGCAAAGCGGACCCCAGGCTGCCATGAGCCGTGGGAAAAAGCCGGGAGCCAGGGACAACACGAGGAAGATGATGATGATGAGAATATTTATTACTCAGTTTTGCATTCGTCGTTGCATTTTGCAATGGTGAAAAATACAACCCATGGCCACGATTACCCTGACAATTTTCAGATGTTCAGGTGTTCATTTATTATATTACTATTACTTTCTATTGAATTTAATAGACCTACTGGAGGCACTTTTTTCTAACTTTTGAAAGTATGTTAGTAAAATTATCCAATTCTACGAGACAAAAAGTTCTTCCTTGGATATCGTATACAGACGAAGAGTTAATGGATTCCATGAAGTGGTGATGGTTGGTAAATATTTTTTATGCAGTACATTTATAAAAGTTCCCTTAGAAACTGAATTTGGAATTGGCGTCATAGGTACATTTTTGAATTGAATCGTATAGATTTATGAGTTACGGCAAGTTATCTAGCTCGCGTGAGACTGCTAGCAAAGGCGCGTTCACATCTAATACTCGATATGTATCTGTCATACAAGACATATAGCAAATATTCAAGTAAAAAGTGTAAATGGCATTTATTTGTGTTTTTGTTCCTGAGTTATGGATGTTTTCTGTGTATTTAAGTACTTATGACACTTGTGGATACCTATATATCTATTATATAGCCTCTAGAGATCAAAACTTGCCTAGACAATAGTATTTTATACAATCGTGATATAATAGAGAGTTTTTCAGTCGAGTACCGTGTTTAGGCAACGAAGCTTGCTGTGTTGCCTAAGTAAGGTACGAGATTGAAAAGCTTGATTATATCACTATTATATACTTTTTCTACGACTCATCTAAAATATTACTTTTTTTACTATAAAAGGTAAATAATTAATGAAAATTGGTAAGTACTGCAGTAGACAACAATGTAGTACAAAAGACAAACGCGCGAAGACCGTGCTCGCCCGTCTCCTGTTTAGTCTTTTCTATGAGAGCACGGCGGCACGTCATTGGTCAATATTTTTTATAGTTGACTACAACGTAACGAAATGAATATTATAGTTAAGTTGGAAACCCATACATGAAAAGTACGTAATTATACTTTGGGTATACGAAATCTTAATTCAACCATTGTCCATTACAGTCGATGAGTAAAAAAATGCAATGTTTATTTGTCATAATACAGAATTAAATTAGAATGGAATGGGAGACCTTTTTATAGGTCTCTGGGCGGCTAGAGTAAGTAAAAATATAGCACCGTATAGTACCTATAGCACAAGCCTTATTGAGCTTATGTGGGACTAGGTCGATAATACCCATAATATTAATTTATTCAAAGTAATAAACCATAATGTAAATAATGAAATTACTTAACCTCCTTCGGTAATGTTGGTATATAGTAGACCGAGGCGAATCGGATAACAGGGCAATTCGAATCAAAGTAAAACATTTGATGATATTTAAAATATTCCTTATGCAGTCACAAGGCTGAGAGCAGTGATGTCTGGTGCCAATTTAGTGCACTCATCAATGCTATACTGAAAATATCAAAGGGTTTTGAGATTGAATATATTTTATGAAATATATTAATCGACGAACCTTTTTTAAGATGTTTTTGCATGTCCATTTATATGTTGAATACCTGGAAATAATAAACTGTATTATATATCGTGAAAAGGTATCTTGAAATATAGCTTAATTTAAGAAAAGTTTGAACTAACCAATAGTAATAATCAATAGGTTTAAAATAAACTTGTTAATCTTGTTTAAAAAAACTGAGAGGGGGGGGGGGGGGGTAAGTGAAATATTGGACACGAGGGAATTTAAGACTCGAGTTTGCAATATTTTTACCCCCGGAGTTACACACAACACAATGTTTTTCATCACACTTGCGAGCGTTCTTAAACACGGTGACCTTTCAAACAATCACCTTCATATTGTCATTGTTTGATATGTACGTTAGGCCTCGAAGGCCTACAGATATATCTGATATTCAGCTAGGATTAAAAATTGTGTAAAAATATTTTAAACGGCTATTAAACTAATGAAATTAAATCTTTTGAAACATAGACAAAAAATATTAAATTAGAAACGTTAGTATTTTAAAAGTAAACCTACATAGTTCGTATGAATTAGTGATAGAATTGAAAAAAAAAGCTAAATTTTTTTCCCACAATTCATAACTACCGCGGGAACAATATAGGCCTTTGTCCTTTAGTACACCTACATGAAATAAGATCTTTTTCGAGCAAGTGTGATGAAAAGTAAAGTAGGTACCTATTGTTAAACTAAATACACCAGTCATCATCAAATACAGGATTTAATGCAATAATCGCAGACATAACTTGGGAAACTCCACTACGGCGCCGCCATTGCCGCGATGCTCATCTGTCAGTCCTTGCCGCGCTATAGTGATGTGACCATATCCAATACCGATTGCAGGCTGCACTCGAGAAAGTCTCATCATCGGTTATCAGTATGTTGTAGAAAAAGCTACGAGTATGGTCTTGTTATTTTTATTTCTCAGTTATCTCATTATTTACTGTTAAAGTAATAAAGCGTATCATAAATATGTCGTACAAAAAGCTAAGCTCTCGTTATCTGAGTTTCTCTCTGGTACGAATAACCGGACATCACCAATATTACCATGTCATGTGAGAAAGAAAATAAGAGCCTACATACATAAATATAATACTAAAATAATAATTACTTTTCCTACGTCAGTAAGGTGATATTGGAGGATTTTGTTATATCTCATATCATAAATATGTTGCATCTACAAGAAGCTAAGCTCTCGTTATCCGCGTTTCTCAGTGGATACCGATCAGCGGAGCATCGGCCTGTCACGCGTAATCACTCGATCGCTGTTTTTAAACATGCGATAAAATGATCTAGTTTTGACCGGCTGCAGGGTTGTCACATGATTGTGACAAATATCATGTCTGATGGACGCTTCACATACGTCGGAAATCCCGATTTAGGCGGCCAAAAGTCAACTTTCTAAAAGTAGGCTTATCGCAAAACTAATTGGCTCTCGAAAAACACCACACTATCACGGATTTAATCCCACCCCATTACTACCCCTATCAGTTTCGCAGGTCATATACGAGGTTCTCGAAACTCGGTCATCACACTCGTTGCACACGCAGTTCATAGCACTCTTATCCGAAGCAAACATTTCTAAGTCATTATTTATTTTTGTGGAGTTTTTTTGTGAGTGAAAGTGATGGATATCAAAAATACAGGTAAGTTTCTTTTATTTTAATCTATTTTGAATTATAAATATTTATTTAATGATACATTTATAACCCACTAAACATTACCCTTTTCGTAATTAAAATTTTGAGTATTTTTTGTATTCAATAGTGAATATACTATACTTCCGAGCTCGTCCGAGTAATTTTTTTTATGGCATTCTATAAAACAAGTCTTTATATATATATCCTGAAAAAATTGGGGAGCACTTTTGAGCACTTTTTCAAATATCGAGTTTCAAAAAAAAATCACGGTATAACAAATTATTACGTTGTTTTTTTCAATACTGTTAAAATGGCTTTTCTGTTGTTATAGGTTCAGCAAATACCTCGGGTGTAAAAGTTGTGACTCGAAAATATCTGTTTGACAAGATGAATGAACCAAAATTCCAGTCAATAACAGAAAAATTTGACTTCTTGGAAAATTATCTCCTTATATGCTCAAGTGACGCAGACAAAGAAAAACAGGCTATGAAGCATAAATTTTCACATTTTAAATCAGAATTTAAAAAGAAATGGACTAAATCACGTCGTATAGTGGAAAAATTTCTGACAACTAATGGATCTTGGTTGGAAGGAACATTTGAAATATCGATTAAAACTCATCGCAGGCGCGGTCGGCCGTCCAAATCGTTCAGTGAGTCTAGTGAAAGAACAAAACACAGGAAAACTGATAACTTGCTCCACTGTAAATAAAGAAGTTATAGATCTAAAGTTAATAAAGCGGATTCGAATGAAACAGATCGCCTTACTCCGCAACAAGCACTGACTTAGCAGTACGAGAAAGAAAATTCGCGTTAAATCATTTCTGCAAGAAACTATGCAGCTATTGATTTCTGCTGAGCCACATATAGCAAGAGCTGCCGCAGCGCAGAGCGAGGAATGCTTCCAAAGCAATACAGATGATTTTTCTTTAAGATACGATGATGATTAATATTGTTTTGTATGAACCTTTGTATACACATAAACGTAATAGTATTAGATGCGAACCTATGTGTACTTCTATGACTTTCTGTAATGCGTTACTTGTATACCTAAATATATATAGTAGATATTATATTATTTACATATAATGGAAGATAATAAAATATATCAATACCCAACTTAACATTGTATTATTCATAAATATATAAAATATTTAAGCTAAGAGGATGTAATGCCTCTGGTGTTGCAGGCGTCCATAGGCTACGGTGACTGCTTACCATCAGGCGGGCCGTATGCTTGTTTGCCACCGTCGTGGTAAAAAAAAAAAAAAAAGAGGAGCCCTGTAATGTGAAAAAAACTGAAATAACTGAAAAATGGCCATAATATAAATAATAATAATATTAATTATATAAAACTACATTTTCTTACATCAAAATCGTGTTTAAAATGCAAAAATGTAATAAAATATTTTTGGCCGCCTAAATCGTCATTTTCGACCTATGTGCGTTTGCTCAAAATACCGAGCAACGAAAATTAAGTGGTGTATGATATTTAACTGTGTATCCAAATCTATCAGTCAATGTATTTATTTGTGACCGGCTGTGAAGAACCGGTCAAGCGCTTGTCGGGCAATCAAAGCGGCTGTCATTATGCTTGCATAAAGGAGGGTTCCGTACCTTAATATGATATGAAAAAGCCGTATAAAAAACGGGCATACCACTGCGGCACCCACGTTATTTTAATAAAAAGAGAAGTTTTCTGGAAAAAACTCATTTGCGGCTCAATTAACATTTATTTTATACAATTTTCGTGGAAAGTATTTATCAAGCTAATTTTATTGTAGGTACACACGCCCGGCCCGTTTCAAAAGTTAGAAGGGGATTTTTTTTTGCATTTCCGAAGCGATTATTTTCAAAAGTATTTAGCTTCCGTCGGATCCGTGGCTTCCTGAGTTTTATCGTATACGTTTCAAGGTACAGGTTTTATTATATAATTATTACTAATACGCCGTCGGAAAGTTTGCAAACTTGCGAACTTAGAACTTAAACTATTTCTCATATTTTTGAGTAGGAATCGAATTTTTCCATTTCTAAAAAGAAAGTTTTTCTTATTTCCTGTGTTTTTTTTAATTTCCGAGAACTTTTCCAAATTTTTGGAAACTTTCCGCAACTTGCAGATCTGTAAATTATACCTATATAATTTGATAAAAAAACTATTTTTATTTTTAGATGACCGCCAACCTTAAGCTCGAGATTACCTGTATGGTTTCATAAGAGTCTTTACACAATTTATGGGTCCAGCAGACTCCATGAACACGTTATGATAATTGCGCATTACGGTGTGATGAATATTTAGCGCAACTCTAAGTAGCTACGTGGGATCGGGTATTTTTAGATATACATGGTCAAAGTCTTGGGCCCCTTATCTTTGTTACTTTGTTGTAAAAAGTTTTAATGATCTCTGCAGCTGACTGTACAAATATTGAATCTGATCGCAGTTTGGAGTCTGCAAGAACTAACTGGTCTTCTTGAGTACTAGCTTTTTCTTAAGTAGTAACGTAGTGATTATATCCCATACTGAGCTATCCCAGTCCTTCCCCGGGACTCAAACTATATTATATCCATATGTTCAATATTCAAATATAATTTTATATAAATATTTTCAGCGGCTAAGTGTGAAGGAGCTACAGAAAAACAGAGTGATTTTCGCATTTATAATATTAGTAAGGATAGCAAATGGCCAGCAAATGGTCAAACATAATTATGGCATCAACACGCGTCAGCTATCTGGTATCGGTAACGTTACATCTACGATATAGACTGAGGTTTATTCAGTTTTTGAAATACACCGGACCGCTTTTGACACTCAGCGGTGTGGTCCAGCATGTTATCGCAATTTGTCCAAACATATGTGGAATTCTTTTCCAAGCAATTCCGGGATTCCTTTACTAAGTTCTGTGATTGATAAATTATAGGTTCAGAACTCTGTGACGGTGCACAGCTATTATACTATACCCACTAAATCAATAAAATGGCCGATGGGTAATGAAGTTGTTTATCAAGTGTGAACTTTTCCTACCGTGACGCCTTAATGAATCTAACGTTATTCAACTAATTTATGCTATGTTTACAAAAACACGCGCACCAATAGCTTACGCTAGTGCCGCCGTAGCCAATCAGCTACGCACATTCAAACGCAAACTCTGTCCTACTTATGTAAAAAGGCGTAACTGTACTACAAATTACAGTTACTTACGACGTTGTATGCTCGGGGAGAAACTAATCCCGCCTTTTCTCACGCAATGCTTAGGCATTTGAATAGCGGCAAGTCAGTGAGTTGCGTGTTAGACAGTCCAGCAGCCGTGCAAAGTTGATCGATTGTTTTTTTTGGAGTTGATGTTACCAGCCAGACGAGTCATTTGCGATTTTTTAATGCATTCATTAAGTTAGTTACAGTAAGTTGGATAATTATTCAAAAAATGTGCTGGATTGATTTGTTACGGACTACATATCGGCCTAAGAGCAGGTATCTAGTATATGCCTGGCTTGTAAGAAATCAGAATTATATTATATACTCATATAAGTAATTACCTACCTACATGAGCAAGAAGTGGCAAGTAATACCTACCCACCATCCACCATTTAATTCTAATATGCATATCATGACTCACCAATAAAAACATAAAGCCATGTGCTCTTACCGGATTCCGAAGACAACCACCTTCGTAAGATTATAAAAAAGCACACATACTTACAACTTCACAATATTATTACTTTAAGAAAATGGTTTATTTGAACGCAATTAAGTAAAATAATAGAGTCAGAAAATTGTTTATTATTTATGGCACTAGGCGCTTTTTTTTGGCGAAAAACTGTAACATTCTAGAGCCTATTTCTTCTAAACTTGTGTTGAACCACAATAATATGGAATATACGAGTATGTATATAAATGTCCAGCACAACATTTTTAACGTTTGACCCTTTTTCTGTGACTTATAATTTCTCTACAAAAGAAACATTACAACAGGCCGTTTTGCGGCTAACTTCTCCAACCAATAGCGTCTCCAATTCCACTAGAGGCTTGAATTCAAAATTCAATCGAAGGATAATTTGTGAGGTAACCGGCTATAGAGCCCTTGCTTTGACTTTACATTTGAATAACGTTTAGTCTCCTTTGGTATCCGATAAGTTAGTATTTAAACAGAGGTATCTCGTCTCGCTAAGGAACATAAACCGATAAAATTAAACCTAATTGTGAATAATGTTCAAGTAGATATATTAACAATATATGTATTATTAACAATGGGAATAACTAGTTAGGCTTTTGTGGCGACAAATTCGATGTTGGTTAAACTGTTATTGTTACATACAATAGTCAGTAACTACTGACTATTGTCACTAGACTAACTAGTCTAAATATTTGTTGAAAGTCAATAAGGAAATTCTTACAATTGGATAATGGAATATATAATTATATTTTATAATGCCTTAAAACTCGCCTCTTTAACCAATGTGTCCTGCCCACCATGACATACGGTGCCAAGACAATCGAGACATGGACGCTCACTAAGTAGACTGTGTATAAAATTCGCGTGGCACAGAGAGCCATGGAGCGCGCCATGCTCGGCATTAAACTTCAAGATCGAGTGAGGAATGTCGAGATCCGACGCCGCACCAAGGTGCAAGACGTCGGACACGTCATTACCAAATTAAAATGGAGCTGGGCTGGAAAAGGTGGCCGCTTTCAGACTAAAGGAGTGCCTGGCGTCCGTTGGCTCGTTGGACGACGTTCGGAAGATCGCGAGTCACTTCTAGATGAGGTAGGCTCAGGACCGGGATAAGACACGCACTGCTCAACTCCCTGCTCGAGGCGCAGCCACAGTGCGATTTGTTTGTGAGTGCGATGGGGCGAGTGATAATGGATTGCAAGAGGATCTTAGAAAGAGAGATGCCTGAGAGTACTATACCGTTATGAATTCCTGTGTCTTAGCTGCTCATGTGTTATTGCTTTATAATGTTAATGCTTTATGTTGTTAATGTGTTCCAATTTGCGCCGCTTTGGCATTAGCTGTAAGGTGCAATTTGTTATTTCAAATAAATAAATAAATAAATAAGTGGCGTACAAGAAGAGAGGTCTATGCTCAGCTGTGGGCGATAAAAGGCTGATATGATGATGATGACAATTATATTTAATATATACATACGAGGGTTGCTACTTATATATCCGGAAACAAAAAAACAAACAAACGTACACGGCTGAAAATGGTTTTATTGTTTTTCAAAGTATTCCCCTTGATGATCTATGCACTTTTGCATTCGTGTGAACCAATTTTTGAAGCACTTCTGCCACTCCGCCTGAGGTACCTCCATAACGTGTTGTTTGAATGCGTCGACAGCATCTTCAGCGGTCGAAAATCGTTGACCGCGTAATTTATTTTTTATATTGGGAAATAAATAAAAATCATTGGGTGCCAAGTCAAGGCTGTACGGCGGATGACCCGTTAATTCCATATTTTGACCTTCCAAAAATAGAGTTGTTTCGCGTGACGTATGACAGCTGGCATTGTCATGATGAAGAATGATTCTTCGTCGCTGGTTAGTTTTACGAATTTGTTCAAATACTTCCGGTAAGCAAATGGTCGTGTACCAATCTGAATTAACCGTTTTACGGTTTTCTAGTGGCACTGTAGCTACATGGCCATTAATACCGAAGAAGCAGGCCACCATTTGTTTCAATGTACTTTTTGCACGAGTAACTTTCGTAGGGTTCGGCTCATTTTGAAACACCCATACCGTTGATTGTTGTTTCGTTTCGGGAGCATAGATCCAGGATTCGTCACCTGTATAGATGTTATAAACAGCCTTTGAGTCACCACGGTTATATTTTTTTAACATTTTATTGCACCATTCGACGCGAGCATCTTTTTGCTCCTTAGTTAAGTTGTGCGGTATCCAACGCGAACAAATTTTTTTTACAGCTAAATGATCATGTAATATGCAATTAATGCTAGTCATAGAAATACCCAGAGTCGCCTCTATCTCGCGGTACGTAACATGTCGGTCGTCCATTATAAGTTTTCGCACAGCCTCAATATTTTGTGGTATAACGACCGATTTCGGGCGACCTGCCTTAACTTCGTCCGTAAGCATACTACGTCCACGATTGAACTCACTAAACCAGTGATACACAGTAGTTTTAGATGGAGCTTCATCACCAAAAGTTGAAGTTAGTTGATCTATGCACTGTTGTTGCGTTAAACCACGCCGAAAATCATAATAAATCATAGCACGAATATTTTCACGAGTGAGTTCCATTCTTGCAGCGAGATGACATTTAAAACCCGTCAAAAACAAAACACTAGCGTTAATAAGAAAAAAAAAATATACCGGCCAGTACTTAAAAAAGTTCAAATTTTACCATGGTCAAATATACTATTTAAGAAGATTGTAATCCCGGTTTCCGGATATACATATAAATAGCAGCCCTCGTATGTCTGTAATCTTGTAAGTTTTCTTCCACTTGACTTCATGGACAAGATATGATGGCGTGGTGCTGAAGAAATATTTAAACATGGGTCGTTTTTGTTTAGGTCATGGAAAGCGAGTCCATCTCGAACTTTCGAGTTTTGTCCAGAATAGTAGGTAATTTAATACCGATAACGGCCGTCACATGCCGAACTAAGATCTCGCTTATATGAGACCGTCTGTTACAATGTCAAGAACGTTACTTTTTATGAAGACTATCAATCTGTATTATAAACTGTTTCTAGTCTAACACAGGTATTTTAACTACCGGCATTTTTATACGATGCTACCAATGACGAGAAATCCGATGAGACCATAATACCTAATCACAGCGCAAATACACCTCGCTATGCAAGCGGAGCATTTCTTATCCCTACGTTACAACCAATAAGACTGTTTACATTCAGCCCGTACACTTAGTTGCCTTTTTTCTGAGCCACTTTATGCACTATGAGATAAACTATAGTCATATTATGGAAACTACCGCCTTGTCCCCTTATGGACGCTTTTATGGATATGACGGTCATATTTCATTACTTTTTCCACCTGTATGTGATATCTATATCTTTATTGATTGGTTAACGATGGTTTTTGTGGGTCGACCGAATTCTTGCGATGCCTTAAGGTTGTTATTATTCCTCGGCTCAGAAAGGTCGTGGATATTACAGTTGGTTTTACATTGGCGGTTGTAGCGAGGGGTAAAATATTCACATCTGTACCGATTAAGTGCATTTGCGAGGAACAATGTAAATATAATTGTTCGGAATAACAATCAATATGCATTTTGTATTGCCTTTTATTATTCGAAAGTATCCATCATACTTAATTTAAATGAAGACTTCGGGGGATCCCTTCTACCCATAAATATACTTTCTGATGTGAGATAAAACACTTTGTCCACAACCAACAATGAATATTGTATGTGGTTGTGCAAATAACTGATGATGAATTAAAAACATATTAAATTTAGTCGTCTTTTGTCTATTCAAGTTTTTTGACTTCTACTTCTTTCATATTTTCTCTTTACTGTTACTTTTATATAATAAGTTATTATTTCCTCTTCTGCTAATTATGAGTCTGTTAAAAATACATATCATTTATACTTATACATTAGATCTAGTACTTTTTGAAATCATGTGCCACAACTCTCAAGACTCGGACACAATGTGTGCTCTACATGCATCTCATGTAAATGTAGTCCATACATTTTTGGTGCTATCCAGAATCGAAGTCAAAGATCGCTGTTAACCCGCAGGCCAGGAATCTTCATATCGTCCCGATCTGATTATATAAATAATAATAATCACGAGCAGAACCGACGGCCGGGCTAGTATGCAAATACACCGATCGGCGATAGTCGGCTTCTGAACCAGATAGGCTTTAGTATCCTGATGCCTGATAACCTAATACTGCTATTAACATGGTGTTTACCGGCCGTAAAATAAATCCTTTCTGGTCTAGCCTTATTGGTCTGCTTATATTGATTTGAAAAAAATTAATCTTTGGGCGGTGATATATTATCATTTATCATATTATAAATCAACTTTCTTCAACTCTTATATCTAATAATATACGATTATATCTACCTAATTCGAAGGACTACGAGCGCCAAAAACTGCAAAGATCTCTTAGAAAATCTTACGAGTCGGTGCTATTTCTTCCTACATGATAAATTAAAGCTTTAAAAAAGTAAGAAAACCCTTTATGTTGAGTAACAGCATATAATCCTTTGTGTTTTGGTGCTTTCCTGCTCTAATTGGTAACTGCACTGGATCTAAATATAGGGCTTAGCGTTAGCGTGTATGTTATAATTTTGTAGGTTTTCCTGGGCTGAGTTTCTGTAACTCGACGGTATAAGTGGTGCCTATTTTGCAAGATGGTCGTTGCTAACTCAACTCAACCAAGAAGCCTAGCAGTCCCTTAATGTGCGACTTCTGGAAGAGATCTCTGTGACTTAAGGTGCTGTACCCAGAATATCTTTTGAGTAGCTGGTTGGCCGCTCCTTACTTATACCACATAAAAACGGATGATACTAATATTCATATTCCTCTTCGGAGATTTTCACGCACCATAAAATATTCATTGAGGCTATAAATCGAGTAAACACTACATACTAGTTAATGCGGAAGTTTTTTTTAAACCGAATCAGGTAAGCGATTATTGAACAGAATGATTAAATTATAAATACAGTTCATCATGACGCATGTCTACTATGCAGTTTAGTTTATTGTAGTTACTTATAGTTTCCGATAGTTATAGTTCGTTTTTTTTTAACATTAGAAACAAGGTAAACAATCTTGACGTTATATCAAAATCAGTAACTATTGCTTATGAAAGCAAAATAAAGTAAAATACTCGTATATGATTTATAATTGTTACATATTTGCCGTAACTTATTTTTCATAAGTGTTTTTTAATAAAAAGACACGTCAAAATCGCTTACCTTCTTTCTAATATATACCTATACATATATACGTAGGTAAGAATGCTTCCATAATGCAAAGCAGATATTAGGTATCACTTGGAATGACATAATGACTTTCTTCTTGGAATGACTTTCTTCTTCTACCTAGCGCTATCCCGGTCTTTGCCAGGGTCCGCTTTCCTACTTGCTTTCCTCCAGTTTGCGCGATCGTGGGCGTACCTTACTGACAATTAATGACTTTGCAATGACTTTACAAAAATGAATGACTTTACTGACGTTAGTCAACAGTCAACGCAGGGCAGCTTGTAGCGAACGGTTAGGGAGTAGTGACCCTACTCCGTACCCTAATGCTTCTGGGGAGTTCTGTCACCTGATAGGAGGGTTGGTGTTGCAGGGCCATTTGTCTCCTGCATGCCTTAGCCGGTCGTCCACAGTGGAGCCTCAAGAGCTGCGTTCTGGAGGGTAAATGTGGAATCATAAGTTGCGAGTTGGCTATATATTTAAAGTGAAAGCGTCACTGGTTCTCTATCCTCAGCCCTCATATCGGTGTTACCCTTGATGGGTAAAGACATTACTACGTGTGGTAATGAAATAACATTCCGGAACTACCTTATACACTTGTCACTATTCTTGTCATTTATATTAGCCACGGGTAGTTATTTTTTATTATTAACTGTTTAAGTTAAGTGGGTACTGTTGTAGAGTATGCCTCGAAGAACCAAAACTCAAGCCATAAATTACCTACAGGTCCTCATAATCCTAACTCACCATAATCATACAGATTATATTCAGCTCTATGACATATGAGTTAAAAAAACTGTAAGGGTTCCTAGTTACTACGGGACTCTAAAAATGGGTGTGTATAAAAAAAAACTGAAATTGTAAGAAAGAAAATACCCTTATCAAGAAACTGGGCCTAAACATTATTATTTATTATACCAATATAATCCGTTTTAACTAGTATAATTAAAAGAAAATGGATTTATCATCAGTTATGAAAACAAAAACTTTTAAAGATCCTTACGCAGTTTATTTCGCCTTTATTAAATAAGTTTAGGTCCTTCCTCTTTGTTTGTTTATTACTTTTTTTGTTTCAGATACTGATGGATTTTCTTTCGTCCCTTTATGTTTGTTGGCGACCGGTCTGACCTAGTCGGTAGTGACCCTGCCTATGAAGTCGAAGGTCCCGGGTTCAAATCCTGGTAAGGGCATTTATTTGTGTGATGAGCATGGATATTTGTTCCTGATCATGAGTGTTTTCTATGTATTTAAGTATTTATTAATATTTATATATTATATATATCGTTGTCTAAGTACCCTAAACACAAGCCTTATTGAGCTTACTGTGGGGATTAGTCAATTTTTGTAATAATGTCCTATAATATTTGTTTATTATATATTTATTTACTTTATACGCTTTTTATGGGCTTCGTAAGTTTCTGAATTATTTGAGACATTTCTTACATTAATTATTACGTAAAAAAGTGGTTAACATTGTACTTATTTTTGTCACAGGAAGGAAATGTCATAGTATGAAAATTATTTTAGTGTCATGTGTGCACGACATGTCTGTAAACGCTGGCAATGTTGCTTAGGAAGTTAAGACAGTCAGTGGCTCATTCTTATACCATCCCTACAACATCGCACTTGCTTATAGTTAGTATGGGCTAACCAACAACTACGAATCTGTACCACTAGGTATAACACATATAAGTACTTAATGTCAGTAAATTCGTCTAACAATCAATAAACCCTCATCACGTATTCATTCATTGCGACATAGTCCTAACTGGCAAGGCAATAAAATTAAAACAGAACCTTGTAATAATGAATCGCCCCCCGGCGCGCGCGGATTGATCGATCTGTGGTAATGGGTGCTAAACAGTCAGGACATGCTGGGATCCTGATGATAATGTAGTGTCAACAAGTTTATAGATCTGGAAAAAATCTTAAGAGGATAGTTAGTGGACGACCGCTTCTCCTTACAAACGAAGTCCCCATTTTTCTCTTTGGTTATCTAAATATAGACTTAAAACCAACATGAGTTATTTGCCTACACCATTTCTAACTCCAAACTGTTATGGGTTTATAGATCCCACCAAGAATATTTTTATGTATAAGTATAATTTTTAAGAAATAAAAACCGATTTCAATGATGGGAGCCCGGTGAAAGATTATTGTTGATTTTGGATTTCATATAATGAAATAAAAAAAACTGAAAATCGAGTTTTCTTAACAAACACAGCGAAGAGGACAAATCTCCAAACGTGAACTATGCGTCGTTGAAGAGTTCCATTCTGATCATCATCAGCAGTTCCACTTCATCAAATGTCACTTTTTTAAATGTAAATGCTTGATTTGTTAAAGAAAATATAAAAAGCGGCCAAGTGCGAGTCGGACTCGCCCATGAAGGGTTCCGTACCATTTATGACGTATTAAAAAAAGTACTTACTAGATCTGGTTCAAACCAATTTTCGGTGGAAGTTTGCATGGTAATGTATATCATATATTTTTTTTAGATTTTTCATTCTGTTATTTTAGAAGTTACAGGGGGGGGGGGACACTTTTTTTCACTTTGGAAGTGTCTCTCGCACAAACTATTCAGTTTAGAAAAAAAATATATTAGAAACCTAAATATCATTTTTGAAGATCTATCCGTAGATACCCCACACGTATGGGTCTGATGAAAAAAATTTTTTTTTTAAATTTTAATGAAATTTTATGACGTATTAAAAAAAAACTACTTACTAGATCTCGTTCAAACCAATTTTCGGTGGAAGTTTGCATGGCAATGTATATCATATTTTTTATTTAGATTTTTCATTCTGTTATTTTAGAAGTTACGGGGGGGGGGGGGGGGACACACACTTTTTTCCACTTTGGAAGTGTCTCTCGCGCAAACTATTCAGTTTAGAAAAAAATGATATTAGAAACCTCAATATCATTTTTAAAGACCTATCCATAAATACCCCACACGTATGGGTTTGATGAAAAAAGTTTTTTTGAGTTTCAGTTGTAAGTATGGAGAACCCCCAAAATTTATTGTTTTTTTTCTTTTTTTGTGTTAACATCTTAATGCGGTTTATAGAATACATCTACTTACCAAGTTTGAACAGTATAGCTCTTATAGTTTCGGAAAAAAGTGGCTGTGACATAATCGGACAGACAGACGGACATGACGAATCTATAAGGGTTCCGTTTTTTGCCATTTGGCTACGGAACCCTAAAAATCACTATATGTATTTTCACATTTGAAGAGTTCCCTCGATTCCTCATGGATCCCGTCATCAGAACTGAGTTTTGACAAAAACGGGACCAATCTCTATATATATAAATTAAATAAAAAAAATATTTAAAAATCGGTTCTGAAATGATGGAGTTATGAAAAACAAAACTTAAAAAAAAAACAAAAAAACATACAACCGAATTGAGAACCTCCTCATTTTGAAATCTTGAAGTCGGTTAAAAATGTTGCCGAGACGAGACCATATGGCTCGCACTGTCCAAAATTTATCAGATCTCTTGTAGAGCTAAGCGAAGACCCGAATAAATTATCCTTATGCCCATCCACGTGACGGTAGCGAGACGGCTTCGTTCGCGCTAATAAATGTACGAACAAGTACGAGTGGAATGCACGCGCAATTGACCACAAAATTACATCAGTTTGATATCAAATGTAAGTTCGAATTGGCCTCGGTGTATACCGTTTTCTACTCTTTTGGGCACGGAACCATACAAAGTAAATCAACAAATGCAACAAGAACTAGACAACTAACTAGGTCTGCCAGTCAGTTCGTCTGACAACGCTTACCACCCGGCGAGACGATTGATAGCTCTAATGAGATATTAAGCAAAAACCGTTGCGAAAAAACACCTTTTCTACATGACTTTAATGGATGCTACGGACGAAATTATTTATTTATTTTTATTTTATTTATTTATTTATTTATACAAGGAATTCCAACAGCTTTAAAAAATACATTAAACTTTTTTGATAGTAGTACAGAGCCAATTACAGGAACTCACAAATAGAAACTGTATATATAATTACAAAGTACACACTAGATACAAAAGCACATGTGACACAAGATATTACAATATGAAATATATCAAGGTTACAATGAATAAAAAGAGAGACCAAGAAATAGATATGAGCAATAAGTAAGAACACTTATAACTTATGAAATTACACTAAGATAAACAACTTATATTCGCATTTAGATGAACAACATGGACCGGGCTCAAATACATTAAAGTTACAGATCACACTCCATAGCATATCACTACCTGCAACATGTTATTTAGAAGCATTGATTGACTAGATTGCGCCTTACACTAGGGATTGAGCAATTAAAAACGTCAATATCTAGATCCTTCGACAAATTATTCAAGTTACGAGCTGCGCGACACAGGAAACTATTTTGCCTATAATTAGATAAAGTGCGTTTAACTGAAAGGGGGGGATAAAATCTTTTAGACCGAGTGGGCGTATTGAACGAAAGTTTAGAAAGAAGTTGTGGACAATCAATATTGCCAGTGGTGATATTAAGTATATAAGTTATATCAGCGATTTCGCGACGTTTTTGTAAAGGAATTAGATGGTGTTTTTTGCAAGTGCTTAGTAGTTATTAGATTGATACGGACTTTTAAGCTTAAAACTTAAGTATTTCAGAAACTTTTTCTGAATGCGTTCAATCCTGTCAATGTACGTATTATAACAAGGATTCCAAATTTGGGAAGCATATTCAAGTTTACTTCTAACTAAAGCACAATATAAAACTTTAAGAGTCTTAGCTTGGGTGAAGTGAGCGGAGTTTCGCATTAAGAATCCTAGAGCTCTCAAAGCGTTGCTTATTATGCCATCAATATGTTTATCAAACAAAAGTTTGGAGTCATGAACCACACCCAAGTCTCTCACTGAACTAGCCGTGCTCAGGGGTTGTCCCTTAAGTGAATAAGTAAAGGGGACGATATTTCGTTGGCGCGAGAATGTAATTGAAATACATTTGGATGGGTTGAGATCTAATTTATTAGTAAGGCAGTATTCATCTAGACGCACGAGGTCTGATTGAATAAGTAATGAATCCTGAATCGAATTAACATTTTTGAAAATCTTCATATCATCTGCGAAGCAGAGAAGTTCAGAGTGAACGAAGCATTTACTGATATCGTTAATAAATATATTAAACAGCAATGGCCCGAGCAGCGACCCCTGGGGGACGCCACTGGAAACTTTAACCCACCCTGACATATAATTATTAACGACAACAGCCTGACACCTGTTATCTATGTAAGAGGAAAACCACCTGAGCAAGTCCCCATGAATACCTATTTCGTATAATTTTGATAGCAATGTGGCATGATTAATTCTGTCAAAACATTTACTGTAATCAGTATATATCACGTCTACTTGATGACCCTTGTCCATTGCGTCGGTGACATATTCATTTAAGAGAACCAGGTTGGACTTTTTACTGTGTAATATATATTTATGTTGGGTAATTTTTTTTTTGATTGATTGAAATTGGGAAATATACAGCAGGTCCTCTTTCATTCGAACCACGAAAATTAACCCCCTGTTGATATGTAATTTAGGTTATTTTTAAGAAATAGAACAAACAATATTGTGAAATTTCAGATGTAGTAGGTTAACGTATGTAACATTTAACGTTCTAAAAAATCCAATATTTTAGTTTTTCGGGTCTCGCATTTTCCGTGGAAGCATTTTTTTTGGCACAGGAATGTCTATTTGGTCAGGGATGATAGAATGGTCTACGGCGAGTGAAGAAATGGGCGGTGGAGGTTGTTCGGATTACAGAGGGGTTCGGATTAAAGAGGTTCCGCTGTACCTAAGTTTAATTTAACACAGATAGTCTCGGGCAGAGGCGGGTAAAGGCTAGTGCTGTTTATGTATAATTAGATCGCGTTTGCTTGAAACTTGATTGCTTTAAGGAGGCTTTAAGTATGTACTAAAATAAACAGTCCAGTTCGTTATCGATATTACACAGTAAAAAGACTCGTTCCAATTTATTGACTAAGTAAATTCATAAGATTATGAATACACTTCGACTTGATAAAGTCTATAAAACTATCCAATGGACCACGATACCAGTTCTAATTTATTAATTTGTTAAGGTTTTTGTATCTTGTTATAATACACCTTGATGATCGCTCACGCTGATTAGTGCACG
Source organism: Cydia pomonella (assembly GCF_033807575.1). Lineage (NCBI taxonomy): Eukaryota > Metazoa > Arthropoda > Insecta > Lepidoptera > Tortricidae > Cydia > Cydia pomonella. The sequence continues at coordinate 15,674,119 of NC_084712.1, forward strand.
CGAAATACTCTGGGAGTATTGTCATTAGGCATATCGCTTGCATGTATGTATTGGCGAGCGAGAGACGCATTGCCAGTCGTGTCAAGGTAGTATCATAACAAGGTTAAAACTTCAACAATTTTAAATTCAGAATTGACCTCCAAATGAATGTCCAGATTGTCTAGATCCAGAGAGACATGAAGCAGCCCCATCTAACTCCCGACGATGCTTATCAGCGAAGCAAGTGGCGCCTCAGGATTAAGAAAGCCGACCCCGCGTAACGGAAAGTGACGAAGAGAACGAAGAAGAAGAAGAAATAAAAGGACAGCGGTGCATTTGCAGTTATTTGATATTTGGAAATTTTGTCTTATATTCCACCGATCTTGATTAAATTTAGTATTTGAGTGTAGACCATTTTTAGAATTATAACTTGAACAGAAACGGTAAGGAGGGATGATATTATAGGGACTTGACAATTCGGCTGCAAGAAACCTAACATATTACAAAGTGATTTAAAATGATGATTCAAAAATGAAAATTAACTACAATATACTTGCTTAGTATTTGTAATTTTGACATTTAGTTTAAGGCGCTGAGGGTTCAGAGAGCGGAGTTTTTGAAAAATCGTATTGCTTTTATTAAATCACAATACTGTTGCCAAAAATGTAATTAAGAAGGTAGCTACCGTGATGATTGTCTCTAGTGATTTCATCATTGAGAAAAAATCACCATCATAGGGCTAAAACAATCTTTGTAACAATTTATGCACAAAAACTAAAAATATGAAAATTGTTTCTAAAAATGCGCAATTTTATTTTTGAGGGAGCTTCTTGATTCCCTTTATTCTTGTTAAAACTTAAAACAAATTAAAATTAAAAAACATGGTATCCGCGGTCCTGATCACGCACATCCACCTCGCTCACGAATCTACGGGGCCTTAAGTAATCTGGCGACCGTAACAACATTTACTTGACAGAATACTTATAAATACATATAATACTGCGTTCTTGGAAATAGTCAAGCTTTGACGAACCTACATGAGATGGATGTATGTACCTATTTCAATTTACTTGACCGCTCACTTATAAAATGCTGTTTATGTTTTGAAATCCCAAATTGTACTTTAATGACTGCTGTCATAGAACTAAAATAATCTATATGCGCACACAATAATTATTTAAAATTTCAATCTGACTGAACCTGATAAGAACCCTAAGCACTTAAGCGGGTTTAGTCTGTTAGTCTGACAAACCAATTTTGTCAATAACAGTAGAAAAAATAAATACCTACACCGACCCCTATAGTCTCGTCTGTCAAGGCAAAAAAAGCCTTGGCAGACTGGTATATTCTTGACATGGGGGTTCATACCTACCAACTGGAATTACTTGCAGATGGGTATATTTAAGGGTCACGAAGGTCACCTTTGAGAGCGTCTGCCAAGCTTTCGCTTTTCGCAGTCTGTTCTGTGTCTGACATAACTATTATTTCAGTATCAGATGGATAAAATAACCCCCCCTTTTTCGCACCAAAAGTGGCTTTTATTTATACTTTCGGCAAGTCCCGCCATGGCAGACTATCAAATTCGGACTTAGCAACACTTTTATGGAAAACTATTGTGCATTTCATCGCGGTATCAAATCGGAAGGAAATTTTTTAGTCAGCTCCCTAACAAGCTGTGTTTTGAAGCTTAGTCTATTTGTGTAAGAATTAAGTAATACTTATTTGTTTTACAAGGGGGCAAAGTTGTTGTTTAACCGCTCCTGCTAATATTGATAACCGAGCAAGCGAAAGGTTCGAGAAGTGGAATCTTGAGCGTTGCGAGGGTTTCAAGGCACGAGGGTTAAACAAACTTTGCCTCCGAGTGAAACACAACATTTTTCACCACACCAACGCGAAGAAAATACTAACTATGAAATACAAAAAAAAAATCAAAACAAATCAAATCCAAATGAACTTAATTAAAAATTTATCATCCAAAATCATCATTTAAAAGTCAATTCTACCAGCTAACATAAGGATACGACTCAAAATTTGCATCTGATTACTTTGCCCCACATGTGGATAAAATGCAACTTTCTCATTAGTTTTTGAACACTCAAACGGGTAACCAAACCAGTGTGGTGTGGTGAAAATATTCTTTATTGTGCACCATAAAGTAAAAAAAATTAAAAACAAGAATTGATGTCCAATTCTTTATAATGTTTATTAGGGGATATAATCATGTTACATTTTGTAGATTCATTTGATGATAATTTTTATACGCGTTTCAATGTTTTCTTTGTTGCATTAGCAAATTATGTCATCCTGATTAAATGATGGTCGATAAAATTTTCAATTATTTTTAAATGCCTCAAAGGGTTCAACTTTGTGGCTATGCTACTAACAACACTTTTATTATGATAACTTGTAATAAAAAGTGAAATACGGGAGAACTGTAAAGATAGAGGCACCAATGATTGTCCAAATGGCTATGTTATAGCAAACGATTATTTATTCGTTATCATACGCAACTGAAGAAATAGGAGCGAAAATTGAATGAGACAGGCCCTAGTTAATTATTTATTAATCAGCAACATGAGGGGTATAAATTGTAATCAAAGTTTTATAACCGTATAAAATATTTGTTCTGACTATTGCTATGGTAAATATACATTATATAGAGTCAGACCAAGTAAATATACATTATATAGAGTCAGACCAAGCTAATTTGGCAACGATTTTGATAGCCCAGTCTGTGCAAGTCTTAAGTAAACGTCATAATTTCATAGAAGTTTGAAGTTTAAAATAACACTTGCACTGTCTGGGCTGTCTAAATCGCTGCCAATTTATCTTGGTCTATACCTTTTTTTTAAACTGACCTAACTCGATTATGCCCTTGCATAGCTCATGTTTGAGACATATTATTTGTTATTTAATACCTGTTCTACAACATGACTGCAAATTAAAGAATTGAAACAAAGCATAATCAATCATAATATCTAACTTCTTACAAACGACCGTTAAACAGTAGACCCATTACGCCCATTAGTAAGATCACATACTTTCTTATACTTACATTAATTTGATTGGTTCTAAATAGCCTTAATTCGGTTGATTTGTCGTCGATTCGTCGTACTTATAGAAAATCGTCTGTGTGATACTTTTCTCTAAAAATCATAACAAATAGCAGAAGCAGGGCCTCATATAACTACGCGAGGAAGGACTAACAAGAACTAACAAAAGCTTACTATTTCTTCAAAAAAATCAAAGACAATACCGATTTTAACTAAATTCACATCTTATTAACAAATTAAAGCCTATTTTCCAATGAAACAGGAGTACGCAAACCCATTCTATTTGTAAAATACCAGGATATCGTTGGAAATAACACACATTTCGACATTAGGGCGATATTCACGAGCGGTTCGCGCCTTAAATCGCTCTCCTGGCGATACCGTTGTGCTATCGCTCGCATTTGTCTTGCCATTGCCGATATTTGGGCCGAGTGTAGACAAATGGACTGTTAAATATTGGACAAAAGGAAAACTGTACTATCAAACTACTTGAATCCTGACCCACTGTGAAACCTTTTCTCATTTACTAGGTACGTCATTGGCATTATATCGATTTAAAATGTAAAATTGTGATGACACTTACCATGAAAATGTTCCATGGTGGCTTATTAATCAGTTTCTTAGATTGTATGTATGATATGGTACCTATAGCAGTATGATACTTAATATTTTTTTTATTTTTATAAAGAGGCCTAAAGATTGACTGGCAGAAAATGCCGTAGGGCATTAAGTCCGCCGTTTGTCACTGTGTTTGTATCTAGTTCAATATATATAAAATCAACAATTTTTACAATAAATTATAAAAATATAGAAATGAAATATAAAAAAAAACACAAGAGAGGAACAATAAGCTTTTCGAACCAGCCAGTGTGCAAACCACCTAACCCCCATAGAAGGTTTCGCCAATTTCTGCATGTTGGTACCCATTATTTACAGTACAAAACCGGTGCGTGTTAAATCAAAGCGCCGCACTTCTGTTGTCATGCCAACATAGCCAATATAGCCTACATAGCCTACCAAAATAGCCTATCTGATCTCGCGCCTATGATGGAGTTTGTTCCCGCTCCTGACGCTGATCGCGTGGCAGCCCTTTATAAGGCGTAATCATTTCTGGTATAACTGTGCATACGGACGGTTAGAAATTTTGCTGATTGATATGGCCCTTTGTAGCTATGGAATTGCAGGCAATTTGAATAGGAAATAGATATTTTGAAATAGTATGTACCTGCTACAATGTGAACTGGTGAAATATTTAAGTAGGTACTGAATGTAGGTGATTTGTAAAAAATATGGTATATTGAGACAGGAATAAAATTGGACAATTTAGCAAAAAAATAAGTAGGCAAAGTACGAAAGCTCAATTGAGTGGGCTCCGCGTTTATTGGTGAATCTTCAAAAGTAATATTTTCAAAAGGCATTGTTCATTCGCATATAAGTAAATCGACAAAAATAATTTTTATTTATTTATTGGAACATTTACAATGAACAAGTTCAGAGTTCATTGACATTAAATAAATAAAAACAATCAAAGACGGTCGTGCTCAAATAGTAGTCAAATAGCCCGCCGTATAAACCATCGGTCATGAATCTAAGTATTTAGGGATCCGTGCGCAAAAAGTGCAAATGATACCCTATTATTTAATCTGTCGATGCAACAGGACTATTTCTTTATACATATCTTTGTAAGAAAAGTAGGCATACTTCGGCATACTGTCCACGCGCGCAGTTAAGGTGACAGGCATATTTTGCATGGCAGACGTCTCGTAATTACTGGACCGTTTTGATTTCTCAAATTTTACTCGGCAAATCATGGTGCTTTTTTGCATATTTTTGTAAATATTCGATCATACAGACAGTAGTGAACAAGTATAGGTGCGACTTATGTCCAGAGGTATTGACGAATATTTGGTTGTACGGTATAATATAACCAATAACTTTTTCATCACACTTGCCCGAAAAAGATCTTATTTCATTCAGGTGTTCTGAAGGACAAAGGCCTATTTTGTTCCCACGGGAGTTATGGATTGTGAAGAAAAAAAAGCTATAACTCCGTAGGGAGTTAAAGATTTTATTTTGCTACTAATTTATACGAATCAACTAAGTATAAATGAGTTTTACTTTTTTCATGTTTAAAAATAATAATTTTTGATTAATTTAATAGCCGTTTTAAATATTTTAAACAATTTTCAGTTGTGGCTGAACATCGGATAGGTATGTGCCTTCGATTCCTAAACGTGCCTAAACTGTCAAAAAAATTACAATATGGCGGACGAATGTAGAAACAGTCACTGTAAGTATTTAAGAATTCTTTCGCGTAAAGTTTATTAGTTTTTTCTTCGCAAGAGTGCTGAAAAACATTGTGTGTAACTCCGGGGGTAAGAATATTGTTACTATCTTTAATTCACTCCAGCCTGCGGCTGTCGTGAATACATAGACTCTCGTACAATATTTCACTTACCCCCTTCTTTGCACAATGTACTATTTTTGAATCGCCAAGAATCGCTTTTTTTTGGAGCGGCTAAGATATTCAAATATCTTAACAAAGCCTCTATTACTAAGCTATTTTAATAGCACGCTAAATTTAATAGCGTGGTAGTAGAGGCTGAGGTGCCCAAAAATATCTAAACATCCAATTGCATGTTTAGATATTTTTGGGCACCTCAGCCAATCCAATATATCTGATGGCGACAGTACTATAAAAAACTAAAAAATATGTCGGGTACGGAATCTTCGGTAAGCGTGTTCGTATCGCACTTGATTTTTTTTATACCGACGCGTGTCGGTGACAACTGGGTTGACAGTTCGTGATCGAGCGCTTATTGTTGTCTCCGCCCGATCGATTAAAAAAAAAAAACAGCTACGTGCCGCAGTCGGAAAGGTAAAATTAGTTTTTCAATTTCAAACATTTTAAAAACAACCGGATACAACATTTAATCAACCAAAATAGGTAAGTAGATCTTATATTCTTCTTCTTAAAGGTCGGTTATTCACTGCTGAAAATTGTGACTTGGCTTGCTGATTTTCATAGCAGCACAAGATACATTATATGTTATTCATATCAAATCAAACTTTTACACATAGTCTGAATGCGATAAAATAAATTTGCTCGCACAAATACTTTAGACATTCTTATGTGTCGTTATACTACTGAGATAGCTTATGAAAGTTTATGCCAATATCTAGTTGTTTGCTTCACGTTACATTACCTCAGCAAAACATAAGTAATAGAGATACTCGTAATTCGCAATTATGTTTGTAAACTTACACCTTGACAAACATTATTATTATTTCTTGGACAATTGGTAGATTGCAATGTTTACCTAAAACATAAACCGAAGCAAACTCCTGAACTGAATCATTCTTATTTGTAAAAGTGTAAGGTATATTTTGGAGTGTGTTGTTTTGAGTAGTGTCATCATGAGATACGGATGTTATTCGTGTGGGTGTAAGATATTTAGAGGATTGAACCAGGAACGCCATTCTTGGGCAAACAATGTTGCGCGGTTTGACAGTTATGGCTGAGCGGCGGGAAACCGGTATAACTACTGTAAAAAATATATTGACAGCATGTCAATAAAAAAAGATATTATTTGAAAGAATTAGTCATTCAAAACCGATTACTTATATTGATAACTTTCAATAACTTCAAGCTGAGCTAAAATCAGTTTCATTTTATCCGGCTGAATTAAAAGTGCATATTTGAAAGCATGCCATATTATAGCCATGCTCGTTATTAACATTTATTACATTATGTGTGTAGTAACACATATGTAAAAAACAACATTTATTATCTATGAGTAAAAAAACAGTCTTTAATTATACGTCCCACTGCTGGGCACACGCCTCCTCTCATAGGCGAGAGGATTTGGGCTATGGTCCCCACGCTGGCCCAATGCGGGTTGGGGACTTCACATACGCCTTTAAATTTATTTGCGGATGTATGAAGGTTTCCTCACGCTTACCTTTATACTTTTAACAGTCCGCACTCTCGTTGAGCTCTGGCAACCTTACTCACCGGCAGGAACACAACACTATGAGTAGGGTCTAGTACCTATGGAGTTTTAATGTGACTAATTGCTTAGATTCATTTGACATGTAAACTGTGTTGTATGTTTATAAATAAAAATCTGAAATCTGAAAAACTAAAATCATCCAGAAACAATATAAATACAATCTAATCGTTTATTTATCAGAGTACCTATGTGGCTTACAGATATCTATCTTAACATAATTTGCATACAAAATTTTTGCAAATCTGTCGGATCCAGACTAAGGACCAGTTTTTAAAATCAAAAAACTATTTTTCTACATGCATGACTTTCTATATGGGTCACGCTGACTTCTGGGCTCAAAGGTGTGTTATAGTCGATGTAGTTTTATTTGAGGTTCATAAGCGCATTGTAATATGCCGAATTGAAAAATAAACTACCTATTTTTTTCTTTATGAATTTGAAGGTTTGACACTTTTCGATTCTATATATGGCATTAAGCTTCAAAAATGACAAACCTCCAAATTCCGTGACTGTACCCACATGCAAGTAAATAGTAAATTGTTGGAAAGTGAAATGCTCTGGTACAGAAACGTATCACTTTCTGCACACTTTTTTGAACAACAATGACCATCTTTCAGAGCATGAGAAATGAAAAGTTATTAATTAGAATAGGTAACAAGAAATACTACGCGCATGAGAAAATATGAAGTAGTAAGTTTTAATTCTCCAATCAAATATCAATCAGTTCGCAACAGCTTAGGAAAATTGCGTACTCATCCACGAGACAAGCAGCATCCTAACCCCAATGCATAACTTTAATTTTATGGGCTCTGATAGGTTGGCATTTGACTGATTATCGTCATTGGACTAGCTGGCGAAACAACCTGCTTTAAACCTCCATCCACATCTTCCCATTGAAAAACCTATTTTTAATCAACTTTGAAATCTAGTGCTATTGATTTAAGAGTTAAGATTTTTTTTCAGCTAGCGCTGTTTAGTTGGTAATGTTGGTTATTTCGAAGTAAGTGGCGTTTATGGGGTAGAGTATTTTGCCGGACCACACAGATAGAGGCAGTTACGCCGCTAGGGGCCGCTGTAATCTGTGCTAATAACGATATTTACATGGGGTTTGCGGCTGAATCGATATTGTCCTAGTCCGTGTTGGAGCGAAGATAAGGATGGCTACGGGAAATTTCACTAGCTATTGCGACCTATGGCTAATTTATGTTTTTGCTGTTTATTTTATGGTCCAATGAGCGAGTAGACCGTAGAGACTATTTGTCTGTTAGGTATTGGATCTGCAAGTATTGTTTAGCATCTGTCGAATCAAGAAGTGTGTGGTTCCTTAGTCGCTATTTTCTTTAGTATATATATGGTTGGAAACGAATGAAGTGTAATTAATTTTGTCATATCATATGTCATTATTATATTAGTATTGTCATTTGACGCGTTAGGAGATAACTTTATTTTTGAATTTTTTTCTTGTATAATAGCAATAAACTGTAGCTAAAAAACGTAACATGGACAGATTTCTATGACAACGTGCAATGGATAGCCAATCAGTGGTCGCGGTGCGGAGAGAACTACACATAGTTACATACAAAAAAAAAATGACACAAAATCTGTTCTTCTTGTTCAAAACGCGCAGTCCTGATAAAATTGAATAAATTGCCAGCATGGTTCATGATTGAACACCATTCGGTTTTCACGAACAGCACCAGCCGCTATGCTTCCGCTCCACCCCTGTTCCACAGACCACTTACCAGAGGTCCTGCGGATTGCCTTGGTAACTTCTCTTTGGGCATCGCTCAACAACGTGCTGGTCATCTCTTTGTAAACACTTTATGAAGTGAAGTTTGTGTGGTAGTCTATGTGCCCGCCAAAACAAACAACAATCACAGCGCGTTCCACAAACTCCTGCGCAAAGCATGATCCATCGTCTAAACTCTAAAACATTGTTATGCGAAAAGGTTTAAGGGCGATTTTAGTTTGTTCGGGCGTAGGTTAAATAGAACGGGGTGTAATATCAATTAATTTTACATAAAGTGCGGTTGGAGTTTATAGATCGCCGCTAGCGCGCGATACGAGTCGGTTTAACCAAAGATAAGTGGAAAATAAAACTGCTATATAATCTCCAAACCAATTCACACATACATAAAAGCTTTTAACTACGGCGAAAAGGGCTGTGTTATTGTTACTTTTTCATCTCGGAACTAAGTTGTTTGCAATCATCCGGATCTGAAATATCGGATCCCCATCCGACGGTCTTTCATACCTACTTATGTATATTTTGGTTCCAGATCGCAACCCTTAGATTTAGAAATTAAATGTCAAGGATTCTTAAGAAACCTCCAACTGTAGTCAACTATGTGACATAAATATTTATAAGCACTACTCAGCTTCTTCAGTGCTAAGCGGACAGCAGAGGTTAATACATACTTATTTAAATAGCGAGCATTAATAGCCACTAAGTAAAAAACGTTACAGCTTATCACATTGAGATAAGTATTTTAAACAAATATGCAATAAAAACGCGGGACTCAGTTGAAATTTGTACCTACTACTACTCGTAGGTACTTATATATAACCGAGTCATGTGGTTTCTTTATAATCATCAACATCATCATCATCTCAGCCGAAAGACGCCCACTGCTGGACAGAGGTTTCCCCCAAGGATCTCTACAACGAATAGTTATTCGCTGCCCTCAACCAACGGTTTCCCGCGACTTTAACCAGATCGTCAGTCCATTCTGGTCCAGTTTGGGGCCTTCCTATGCTGCGTCTTGTTTATTAGCATAATTTGTAAATATAATTTACTCATCATAAATGAGGGGAATTGTTGAGATTTACTGTCTTTAATATTTCTTGTCTTTGTTTCACCATAGCGTTTGAGTAATGCTGAGATACTAGCTGTAGAACTGTTTATCAGTGATTTAATGTAACTTATGGTTCTTATGAATAAGATTCTGTTGTTGCTATTGGACTGCGAAAGTGTAAAACTCTTTGTAACGGCAAATTTTGTCGGATCGGTCACTGCCGAACCTTCTTTTTCGAATCTCGAATTCTTTGAATCGAATTTAATTCTGAGTAGAAATATATTTATTAATATGTTCTACGTATTCACATCAATGATTTACCCATTAATAGATACAAAATATGATCACCTCGTGTCTAAAATCGCCAATGAAGTGGCAGCGTAAGTCAAGTACAAAAGCCAATTATATTGTGAGTGTCTGAGATCCTAAGGCAATCTTCCGTATCCACATTAAATATATAAAATTGTAAGTTACTTAATTTTATTATCTCCTTTTGTAAAGCTTCTGTCCATGGTCCTCAGTACCATCGAGAATGTGTGTTATAGCACTGTCCGAGACAGAGAGAGAAAGATTTTCCACTGATCCTTTATTTATAAGCATAGCACAAAGTTCGTAAACCATAGTCAAGTTTTTCATATTATCATATGGCGACAGTTTTTATGAAGAAAGATTGTACTGGAGTCGCGTATGAAGTTTAACCTCAACTGATTATTATTTTGAAATTATTTTCAGTGCATTTCGCGCGCACAAAAATATATTTAAGCAAGATGTAACGCGAGTTAGTACCGTCCATTCTCCATTTCCATCCTCACCACTTAGATGGTTGGCAGTCCTCAACTGTGCGTTTCTCCAGGAACTTTCTGCCTCGAACAGCTAAACTGTGGAATGAACTGTCTGATACGACCTTCAAACCTTCAAGAAAAGAGCGTACTCCCATCTTAAAGTCCGGCGACGCACTTACAACCACTCTGGTGTTGCAGGTGTCCATGGGCGGCGGTAATCGCTTAACATCAGGTGATACGTCTGCTCGTTTGTCTCCTCTATCATAAAAAAATCAGACAGATGATCAAAGTCAAAATAAAACTTAAAGTTAAATACTTAATTTATTTGCTATAGATAAGTATATACGAGTATAAATGCGAAAGTTACAGTCAGTTTATCATCTGAGATTAAATTTGGTATGGAGATAGTTTCAGTCCCGGGGATGGAGTTTTTATCCCGACGATGTGAAAAAGAGGGTGGAAATGACTATTGGAAATAATTCCACATAGACAAATTTTCGAGCTTTGTCAAATAAATATCAAATGTATTCTTTCTTAATTAATGCATGTGTAATGTTTTGAAAAGATGTGTCCCGCCGAGTTTATTGCCGGTCTATATTGGGATACTCTCCTCCAATTGAGGGGGGATTTAAATCTTCTCGGGTCAGAGCTGTAGGGTTAGAGCCGATGTAGCTTTATTTGACGTTCATAGGCGCATTGTAATATGAATATGCCTGCTTGAATAATAAACTAAATATCTTTATCCATTATCAAATCAATTAAGTTGGTACTTGTAAAGTTCGAATGTGGATCCTGGACACTGTAACGTGAGACGTTCTTAATTATGTAATTCCATAATGCAGGAGCGGGTTTATTAAGATGCGGAATAGTGCGCTTCTTGTTTTTCTCAGATTGATGTCTGCACTTCAGATATGACAATGAATACTAGTTATGATTCGCCATGTTTTTTAATAACTCGATATGTGGATGGTGCCTTAACAGGCGGGCACATGAGTGTTATGACATATCATAGTTGCAGTATTGGCCAATAATAAATATATCGTTTTATATTCTTTAAAGGTTTTTGAAGCTGATATGACATTTACTTTTAGAACTATAATTTACTATCGGGTATTTACTAGATATGATTGATTTCATCATATTTACTGAACTATAATATTGTCTGACTTGACTAGAGAATCTGACTTGCCTTTATCTTTTTTTCTAAATCACTCATTAAGTACTACGCAGGGTTTAAGCTTCGAGACAATATGTTTCAATGCTAATTTGGGCACAAACGGTACAATTGACGTCAAATCTATGTTTACATTTTTAGCCTTATTACAAAGTAGTAAGGTGCATAAAACGTGTCTTTGACATCGACTGTACAATGATTCTTACATACAATTTTAATAATTAGTACACAAAACAATGTACATGCCACTATATAGTAACCCATATACTTAAAAAGAATTCGAAATAACATTCGACATAGTCTTTAAAACAAACACTTGTTAGCATTATAAAGAAATATAAAAAATAACATATATATATATATATATATATATATATAAGGGAATAATAGAAAAAAAACTACCTACAAGATAAATTATTCTAAATACTATTCAAACAAGCAGATCGAAGTACTCAGCTTCGAACTTAAACATTTCAGGTACCCCATGAGGTACGGGTACGGATCAAGCCGTAATTTCGTTGTTGCCTTATTCTACAAGAACATTCCAGATGGCAATATAAAAGAAATTACCGGAGGTTGGTAAAGCTCTCACAATAATGATCGCCATGACTTCTCTGCTGAAGAAACAGTGAAATCCATCAGTGTGCTCCAGGCCTACGTCTCACACGTCATACTATCATCTCAAACGGGTTCATTGTAATAATCCCAGAATACACATCCCGCGCACGTTGCAATTACGACATGCCACCGATCCACGCAAAAACGTGTCAGCACCTACAAGGCACAGCGTAATTATTCAACCAATTAATGCAAGAATTCGCCACTTTTTCCCAACAACTATGATTGGCATTTTAACAATTTCCTTTGCAGCATTAGAGTGTTAGGATTAAATTATATTGTCTATGTATGGCACGAGATATACCGTGCATTACGCCCGGATTGGAGCAGAGCAGGCACTCTTATGCTAATTGACAGCAAGTGACTTAATTAAAATACAAGATAAGCGGCACTTATTAGGCATCTTGACGATAAAATCTAATGTTTAGTGATAAAAAGTGGGGTCATTATTTAAATTGATAAGTTTATTAGTGTTGCATTGATAATGGCTAAATGAGGACTTAATTGTTATGTGGTCGGTTAGAAAATAAGTATGACGTTTTTCAAAGAAACTTTGTTTACAAATACTCAAGACATGTCTATAGGTCTGTACCCCTAGTGTAAATTTTATCGACATCATAACGTGACGAACGCGTTTGCGTTAAGTCTCATTTTGTATAGGATTTTGAGTTTCCAAAACGTCTCGCTTGGCGCGCTCTTTCTAAATCCAATACAAAATGAGACTAAACGCAAACGCGTACGTCACGTTTCAAAATCGAATTTATTTACACTAGGGGTACTGGATACTTAAGTGAGGACGTCAACTGTGTGCCTGTGCGGTCAGCAAATATGTTAAAGAAGTGTGTTGTCTTTGTATGTACCTACATAAATGAATGAACTGTTAGTTGTTACAACTATATATTATTATTATTAAAATTAGGTAATCAGCAGATCCCGGACTCCTTAAAGTCCTTAAGAGGGAAGAATAGCTTTGCGATCCTAACGAAATAACGGTACTTTTTATATGAAATTCCATTTCGGGAGAAAACTATTTCCACTGACTAAAACTTTACAAATCACTTTGATTTTGATGTCGATCGCTACTGCATAATATATTCTAGGTTTCGCTTTAAAAAAAATGTTTGTTTTGCAACTCTTGAAAAAAAGCCTATAAACCTAGTTTTTCATTATGTCAAATAACATACTAAAAATCATGGAGAATGGAAAATATTTAGAGGTGGAAAAACATTTTCCCTTTTTGTATGTACGAGTACGTGCTATATTTCCCTCATAATGTAATCTTTGAAAGAGAAAAATTTGTGGTTAAGAGGCTGTCAACACCCAATGTCCTTGAAATTGATGTTACTTAAACAGTTTTTTAAGATAGACTATTTGTTTTAGTCAAGTAAGAAAAATATATGTTCATATTAATTATATTTCAAAGACCGTGGTTTTACTCGATACATGATTGAACGAAATCGGCTCGATAGAAAATAATTGCAAAGATTGGTCTTAAAATCACAATTAAACGGTTTTATGTCTTTATTGTTTTGACTTATGGGTCTGCAATTAAAATCACAATTTCAAAACATTTATATCTAAGCCGAGTTGAGTTAAATATTACACTAATAATCCACTTTTTTTATTTAAATATTTTTCTTATTATTCCCTTGCCCAGGCCCAGTAACATGCGACAGTGCTATCTCATTTACTCCGATACAAATAGACAGTGTGCGCGCTTTAGGTATTGACAGCCTCTAAAGAAATAAAATAATAAATTAAGTACAATTCAAGCAATGGTGTTGTACCTGCGGCCTTCACCTCCAATGATTATTTTACACGAAATCGAAAAATTTGCTGACGTAACTGCTGATCTATTCTTACTGTAAAGTAGTGTAGTGTTGCTATGCTACTAGCTTGCCTATGCTAGACTTATCAATTGCGGACTTTATTTGAAAATACCGTGGTTAAACCGTGTTAAACACTTCTATCATACTAAGCATTGACAATGTAGTGCGATGCCGATGAGAATGTCAACTTATGAAAATTATTTTGAAACTGTTTACGCGCCTCGCACTTGCAGCAAGTTTAGCTTTGTTGATGATCCTCTAATCGGATCGAATCATTTCGTGCGATAATCAACTAAATTAAGTGAATAAGTAACCCGTTTTAAAATGATTTTCTTACGTAATTTTAATATGCTATAAGTACTGACTCCCCAGTCAGTACTTATAGCATATTAAAATTACGTAAGAAAATCATTTTAAAATGGCTCCAAATTATGAAGAAGAAAACGTTAATCAATCCAATAATATTTAGCATTGGCAGTTTGGTTTTTAAGGGTAATTACCAAATGGCGACAATATAAACTTTCTATAAATTGAGAGTGGCATTTGTATACCACTAAAGGCACTAAAATTCTACTAGGTACGAGCATAATGTCTCTGAAATCTGATAGGACATATAGCGAAGTGAAGTAATGGAGGTGGAGCTTTGTTTACCTACGTTAGACATCGCAAAGTCTTGTGACACTCTTATTTTATTATGCTCGTCAATCAGATCAAATTACATCAACTGGAAAATAGGAAGATATATATTATTATATTATATCTGTTATGTGCAGTATAGATATTTATTTAAATATACTCCATAGCATGTAATAAGTAATGTATCGTTTCATTAATTTGGGTATAGTTGTAAATTGTTAGGTTAACTGGATGAGATCCCTCATTGAGATAGTTCGCCTTTGTACTACACCGTTATTATATATTATGTATCACCAATATTTATTTATACAATAAAGTGTATATTACTTTGCTTACTTACATTATATAGGTATGTAGTACTATTGTAGGGCCAAAAACAAAGCGTGTGCAGAGTCGTAAAGTAAATCATCAAGCTAGCTGTCTCGCTCGTATTGTCTCTAACGATGTACAGTGTGTTGCAGTTTTGTTTTTTTTTTTACTGCCCTGTCGGATCCTTGGTTTCGGCCGCACAATAGTAACAAGTTTTTTCCTACTATGAATCTAGTTTATTAGGAAGAAACTTAGCGTCAACGATATCATGTTAATGCTACTTATAGCAAGGGCTAGATTTATCTATCAGATCTTCCATGATAAATGTTTATCTCAAACTTATTTTTGTAAAAAAAAACTAGGTACAACTTCAGTTGCTTCGTCTCCTCAAAACAAAAGTTCTTAACCCTAATTCGAGTTAAGCTCTATGCTTCTCAGGAGTGCCATTGGCTGGGCATTAATAAAAGCTGACATCGTAATCTTGGGCAGCGTACATTAAAGCCCGATCGACGACAGTTCACAATCAGCTGACAGCTGAAGTTTATCCCGGAGTTATTGTTCCAGTTCGGATCAGGTCGACGATACCCATTTTATACCTATTTATGTGTTGTTGTCAAGAAGGGACCCTATTGGTTATATGACCGCCTGGGGCTTGGCTTGGCAGCTCTATAAAATTAAATTAAATTATAATTCGGGTAAACATACAAACAACATCGACATTGTGATTTGCCGAAAAGAATCAATCATGATTGTATATATATATATATATATATATATATATGATTTTATGAAGAAAAAGTTAAATTTTTGGATTGCTTGAATTTTATTGAAATTTGCAATGATAAATAACAATTGAGTCGTAAGTAGCAGTCTAATAATTTTAATATTATGCAATTAGGCTCATATACGCGCAATTTCCCCACCACAGAGGTCTCACCACATCTTTGATCTAATTACCGAGGTTTAACTGCGGTTTGGACTAACCGCCACTTGCTATCTCGCAGAGGAAGTCATTAAGGGACACTTAATTGCTAGTTTGGCAGTTTAATTACCTCTAATAACAACAGTGCGGTGGAGAAAATTAATTAAAAGTACATTTCCCTTAGCACTGAGAAACGATAACGACATGTTAAGAATCTGTTCTTAGTTTAAAGTTCAAAACTTAAGAGGGAAGTATACCGCGTGAGCGTCAATACAAAAACAGAAAACGTTTTTCCACTTTTAAATATTTTCCATTCTCCATGATTTTTTAGTATGTTATTGACACAATGAAATCTAGGTTTATAGGTTTCCTTTTTTTCAAAATTTGCAAAAAAAACTAAAGCGAAACCTATAAACCTAGAATATATTATGCTGAAGCGATCGATATCGAAATCAAAGTGATTTGTTAAGATTTAGTCAGTGAAAAACTTTTTTTTTTTCATTTAGAAAAAAACACCGTTATTTCGCTAGGATCGCAAAGCTTCTTAAAGAGCTCTCGTTTATGTGATAAAAATGTATCTGTGCCTATTAAAAAACATTGAAGTTTTTCAATGGACATCTTTATCGTAACCACCCAAGTCGATGTTAGATTTGTAATGTAAGTTTTCCATTTTATTTTCTTTCAGGTTGGTTGAAGCTCGTAGATAAGTGAGAGCAGTTACTATCAATCTGACCAAGATTTACCGCTTCAAACGCTTTCTGATTTATCCTCCGAGATGATGAATTAATTGAAATCAACGGTTTAATGAGCCTCTCTATCTTATCAAGCCAAAACATCGTAAGTCGCTACAAGACTTGTGTAGGATATGACATTATAGTACGGGCCAGGATATATCAGGAGAAGGCTACATGAGATATGAGTCCACTACGACCGCATGGAGAGTATTGGCAGAGTAAAACGAGTAGTGTAATATAGTTATTATGTAAATAATAACATTCACTTCGTTCCACTATTCGTGTTAATTTAAAAATGTTATAAAAAAATACTTCGGAGATTAATGCATTTTCGATATTCCGGTAAATATTCTTTCTGGCGTACAGCGGCCTGTGAACATCTCCAGCATCTCCGAGGGTACCTCATTGTTGTTGTTTTTTTCCTAAAGCACCCCAGAGGTGCAAAGGGCCTTCACATGCTCGCGCCACGCCTTCCTATCTTCAGCTGGCCCTCTGGCCTCGCTCCAGCTCAACCCGACCGCTCGTAGCTCTCTTAGAAAGGACCGTTGCCAAGAGTAGGTACTCTCCGTGCCGTGGCTCCGGGCGTTCAGTATAGGTATACTGGACGCCCGGAGCCACGGCCAACGGCCGTCCGGCGGTTTCCAAGATGGTAGCGTTATTTGTACCTCATTGAGACCAAGAAATTTTTATTCCGTGGTGGTTTATTTTATTTGCCTTTGCCGCCAGAAAGGGTCTTGTTTAAAATCATTGCATTATGCATTGCTTTATGGTTTACCGTTGAGTGTTGTTTATAATTGTCGTGAAAATTGTACTGTAAAAAGGTAACGTAATTATAATTTACTGTCACAAACATGATATTCAGTGGAGTGTAAAATATTTTCCAGTAGGATTAACATTACTTTTTCTCATGTACTCTGACGGGGCAGTCCGCATGAGATATGGGACCACTGTGACCGCAACGACGGTATTACTCACCCCAATTAGCCGCGTTATTTAGTGGTTGCTCCAGGCTACCGTCGGTATTAACGCATGTAGGGTACTGTTAGAGTCTGCTTACCTATAACTCTGAATATATTGCCTTATAGGGTTATATGTATTTGTAAAATCAGTTGGCGTATGATGGACGCTGTTGTCGGTGTAATAAGGTAAACGACACTTTTTAACCCCAAGCGATTAAAAGATACCGGTAGTGTAAATATCTCCATTACGATATCATGATGTCGCGTCGACAATTCCAACCAGCATATCCGTACAGCTGTCGAAAAAAAATACTAATGCAAAATGTCAATCTATCTTAACCACATTTCATTATTTTTCCGTTCACCCATATGTTTTATCGAAGTAGCTAGTAAATATAACAACGGATATAAACCTTTTAGCTCATATAACTTCCAAAGATACGATTAATCTACCTACCTAATGATACCCCTTAAATAGCTACACGTATGTTCGAGTTATAGGACATTTAAAAGATGTGTATGCTTGTATATATACTTAAATACTTACACGTTCTTCTTATGGGTAAAAGAAAAGCTTTTTCCATTTCCATAGCTCTAAATGCAAAGTTACGGAACTCTAAAAATCCGGCACGCTCCGAGCATTAACCTGTTGCATAACCTCGCAAGGACGCGTGCGTAGGCGCAATTTACATTGAATGAATCTCGCCATCCGCACGTTTTACCGTCTCACACTAAAGGTCCTATGTTCTATGGGAGTTAGGCTGCAGTCAGAGATTAGCCGGGAGCGGGAGCGGAGAATGTAGGCAGATTATTAGTAGAGTCAAAATAATTTTGATTGTCTTGTTTTTTGTTCACAACAAATGTGACGGAGTGGAGCGTTTCGTTTGGGGTGAAATTAAGTTTTTAATTATGCTCATGTTCATTTTAATCTGCAGCAAGAAAGACATGCAATAGCATTCAACTTTTTTAGTTTACTTGATTAAATACAAAAATACAAGCGAGACAGAGTAGTCAGAAACAAGACAACGAAAATATTTTTTACCCCGCTGAGTTTTCAAGGCAGGGGTAATGAAAGCTGCTAAACTGTATACTATTCGTATGCTGCGCTTCATGTAAAAATTTTGAAATACCTAATAAATCGATCCTTTTTTTTTGACCCAGGGGGAATCCGTTATGGATCCCACTGGCACGGGAGAAGCCGAGTGGGTATGCCCGACTCCCACGGACTAAACCCCCTGGGGTGTTCCACCGCGCGCTTTGTGGACGGGGTTTCGGGAACGCGATTGTAGACTTCCGATACAAATAAATCGATCCTAGACTCGACTTTACTTAACCGTTAAAAGGATTAAGTTTGACGAGCCGCAATTTACACTAACCACTCAGAGGGTCTAGCCAAGATGTTAATTATTTACACCGTAGCGGACGAAACGCTATCTGTCTCTACCGCACAAATAAAGAGTGACAGACAATTTCGTTTCTTATGGCGCAAACATTTTGGCTAGGCCCCCAGAACGGTTCGTATAAAGAAATTATTCTAAAAAATATACATCGTTAAAAATATGAAGCCCATCTCTAAATAAAATAAATAAATAAATATTATAGGACATTATTACACAAATTGACTAAGTCCCACAGTAAGCTCAATAAGGCTTATGTTGAGGGTACTTAGACAACGATATATATAATATATAAATATTTATAAATATTTAAATACATAGAAAACACCCATAACTCAGGAACAAATATCCATGCTCATCACACGAATACATGCCCTTCGTAGGTCCATCAACTTCGTAGGCAGGGTCACTACCCACTAGGCCAAACCGGTCGTCAAAATCTCTGCCGCCCCGTGGTAGCGGAGCGGTGGTGGATTCACCACCGCTCCGCTGCCGAACAATAATGCAGCCTTACGCGTCGTTTACGCCTTTCATGATCCAGAGCTAGTTTTATCGTCGCGCTTATGTCGTTTTGTGCGAGGAGTTACAGCATTCTGGGGACATTGTTGTGCGATATATTGTGCCGGGCGTGTAAGATATTCGACTCCGCTTTGAGATAGCGATGGGTAAGGCGTTGTGCACGATTTACGCGTTTCTCTTGTCAACATTTAGTGAATATGGAATCAAATGAGATGATATTTATTAACGTGACATGCTACAATTTAGCTTGATGAAGCAACTGATTTACTCGCGATTCATAAACACATTTATAATACATATTCAAATAGTTTTTGACTTTTCAGAAATTTCTCGATACATGTTAAACTTAGTAAACGATACCATCATTTTACTCGTAATCTAGAAAAATTGTGACAAAGTCCCTGGAGCCTAGCCAAAATGACAATCGTACATTGACAATTGCTAAACGAATAGAAAAAAATGTACCGGGGTTTGTCGTGATTATTTTTATACATTAGGTATTTAAGTTCGATCGGCGTTGTCTAACAAAGATTGTCATCTTGGCTAGACACTTCTTCTCTGGTAATGTTTTCATATAGAAAAATCACGCCACTAATCTGTTCTGTTTAAATTTTAGATATCATTGAGCTTAGAAAATTTGTGAATTATTACAGTCGTAAGCTACAAAATATAATTGTAGAATAAGTAGTTAAATTTTTCGTTATAATTCCACTTTATATTCTATCGCCATTTTAATTATAAAATCGGCTGCATTTCGACCGCTCGCCCGGAGCGCAGTTAGTTTGCCGGCACATTATATTTATGGTATATATTTACTAGCAATCTGTAGCTCTATCATTTACGCACCTACCTGTTAAGGTGTCTTTCAACTGCAGTTGAGAAGGTAAGCCACAAGCGGTAGCGGATTAAATAATTGTACCTGAAATGTTAAACAAACACAACATTAATATTTAACGCTTTTTAGAAACTTCCTCTAACGCCCCACCATACAAGAAAAATTTGAATCAATGGTGATACAATGGTTTGTATTGTTTTATAATTTAACGAAATAAAACAAACGCAACTCTGTTCGATTTAATAATGATCTAAATTTCATTCCAGGTAATTAGTATTAGTATTAGAACGGTGGGTTGGACCCTAGCGGTTAACAAACTAAGTTCGTTTTTCGATGTCAGCAGTGCAACAAAATATGTATTAATAAACAGGTAAACCCGCTACATAAATATCCTTTACCGCTACCGTGTTTATTTTTAGCTATATACCTGCTACTTTTGTTTTTCTTTGTAATGTTTTTTTTCTAATGAAGATTTTTTGTATGATCGAAAGTATACCTCAAAAAAGTTTACTTCCCTAAACTGATAGCATGTAGTTAGGAACGCTCACGCTGGCTCCTGTTCCACATTGCGCCGCGTCAGCTGAGGCAACCGCTCCAGAAATTGATTTAATCAGACCCCGACGTTGACGTCTAAATTGTACCCCGCAACTATCAGCCAACTGATGATTTTATAATTGTTAAATTGTATTTTGTGCTATGATTGTAAGTGGTCTTACTGCTGTTGGTTTAATTTGATACTTTATAATTATGTTACAAACAATTAGGTTACTTTTCAATAAACGCAGTACGTACTTTGTAGCCATTTTTTAATTCCTTGTAGTTTTTTAAGAACGGTTTGTTTTGTTCTTTTTAGTGCGAAAAATGCTTCAGTTAGTAACATTAATATGATAGTGAATATATAGGAGGGGAAACTTTCCTAAATCGTACCCTATCATGTTTTTGTTTCGCGAAACTGTAGTAGCGATGCGAGTCCTATAAAATAGAACTACTGATTCGCCATGGTATGTGACCCGAGCATTTCCTCTTAGGGGGTCCGAATTAGGCAAGTTTCTCTGAATTATCCATAGTCTATGTAACCTCATATGATAATGAGCTGAGCTTTACCTATACCCACGTAATTTTATAGTCACAACTTGATTTTATTTTAATTTACTTCTTTACAACTGATTTCATTCATTCTTTATTGTAATTACGAATGTCTAACATAAAATATAGGTAGACATTGACGATGCAAAAGATTCAATGGATTCTACTTGAATAAATGGATTTTTTAAATTTTATTTTTAGGTATTATTTACAACTGCGTTCAGGTTACATTGCGATCGCCACTGTAGTAGTGTTACTGTCATACCATTGCTGATACAACTCTGCAGTATCGGGAAATGGGTTACGCCAGTGTTAAGAGGAAACATTAGTGGTCATTTTCCATACTTAAATGTTCGCGAAATTTTCCTCTCTGGAATTTGGCTCTCGATGTTTTTTTGATATGAGATCAATATTACCAGTACCTATCGCTACCTCTGCCTGTACGTTTTGCTTTCTTTGATTTTCTTGCTTTTTATAACAACTAGTTTACTTTAAAAGCGCTAAAAACGGCCAAATAAATGCGCCGTAAACAAACGCATAGAAAATCGGCAACAATAGACGCAGAAAATCAAACTCTCAAACAGTCAAACTCTTTCCGTTCCCATAATTTTGTTACGATTGGTTAAGTTTTGGAGAAGGAAAATGTCTAGAACGAAAGCTCGATTTCTGAGATTTTTTCGCCTAAGCTGCAGTTGTTCTTATCTCATTAATTTTAGGATCCACCCCCGTCAACGCGAAGGAGATATTTACCTAAAATTCTCAAATCTGAGAAGGGGCGCAGCTGGTATTTGGCCTTAATTTCCCTGATAATTTAAGTTGCTGTTATTGCCGCGTTGCTGTTACTAAAACTAAATTCGTTGGCACCATTTACATCCCAGTGAAACAATAACTTATACCGCAGCTGCATTTATTAATAGACAATTAGGTATCAGAAGCGCCGCGGTTGTCATTGTTAGCGTAATCACCCAACAGGATTTATATGCGCACGCGCCTTTGTAGGGTGCCCATACTTTTAGACGTTATGTGACCTGAATTGGCTTTGTGCGTATTACTTGGTGGGGGCAATAACAACGACAACAACGTACGGCATGGGGAAAATGTGAAATTTCATAGGATGACTTGATACTATTTGACAGCTGTAAAGTGTCAGATAACTAATGTTTCCATATATGTCAGGGTGACATTTATTAGTTCGGTTTCAATGTCATTCAGACGAAGTATATTTGACTGACTTTTGGTCAAACCTAGTTAAGGTGTAAAAATAATATGGGCAAGCCGACGGGAGTTAATTTCACGAATTAATAAACTAGTGGATATGAAATGACAGCTTTTTAGTGTGAGGACCTGTGTTACCAAACTCACACATTCATAGCAAGTTACAATTACAACATGGTATACATACATAAGTAGCAACTTTCCATTCCAAAAACGGTGTTACCGGTTGACATTTCTAGAATTAGTCCCAACTGTAGGTAACATATATCACGGTCTAAAATATAATGTCAAAGTTATGAGACATCATATGTTCTTTAATTATCTTACAAAAGGTTGCCGAATACCAATCTAATACAGCTACTCAAGTCTGAAAGTCGCTTAATACATTATTGAAAAAATATTAATGTCGCTCACTTATCAATCTTATCATACGCGAGTCAAAGGGATAAAGAAACGGATACTCATACTCATATAAGTGAGCTCTCCGATGATGCATAGATTGTTACGGATCTTACGGTCACATTACACTGTGGAGAAGATCTCTACACGCTTGTGAGTAGCCAACCGTTGGGAACCGTGACGTTCGAAAACAGAAAGTCGTATGTCACTGTACATTTCCCATTATGATATGACAATTTGCCATTCGCCGTAGACTTTGAGCAGAGAAAGTTTTTTTACATTTAGGATACATACTGATATTTTGTGTTTCTCAGATTATATTATAAAATAATGTTATTTGACTATAGGAAATATCTCCACATGAAAGATATTTTTATTTTATAAGGGACTTTTTAATAGGCAATATTTGTTACACGAGCTACGTGTCACATGAACGTCATTCATGTTCATGTATGTCGTTTACAAAACAATTGATCATAGTCTGTGCATTGCATACCTACAGTGAGTCGGCCGCTTCCCACTACGTCCGCTACGTCGGATATTCGGGAACGCCCATTTGTCATCTCCATCCTACTCCGTGGTTAATTCTATAATCGTCGCGCCACTGCAAACAATTACTATTGTTTTTTGCATGATCACAGACCAAATAGCGTGTTCTTGAACATAGCTTGATTTAGGACATGAATGCCTTAGTGCCTTCATGATGGTCACCCGACGCTATGAGTTACTGCCACAGGCAGTTGTCCCTGGTGATTAAGGGTCCTGGATCCTTAATGAGATAAGTGAGGCTGCAAAATGAGATCTGCCTTAAGAATCTGAAAGGAAAAATGAACAGAGATCGACGTTTAACTATGCGGTTTTTGCTTAAGGCATCCTTCATATTGCGTTTCTACTTTAATGACTTAAAGATAAAAAACATTTGTTTAGAATCCGACAAACAAGTTACTTTCGCCTTTTGTACCGCCTTCTTGGGCTGTCAACACTTGTCTTTGAAATTGATGTTACTTAATCATAGTTTTAAAAAGAATACGGGACTTAATCGCGTAAACTTACGTTTATTATATGGCCTGACGTTTCGAACGTGACATTACGCTCGTGGTCACAGGCAGACTGGCGAGGAATTGTATCAACATCTTGCTGCGCGGGTTTTGCGAACTACCCGAACTAGATCTTGATTATTCACTTGTACGCTAGGGTTGTCACTTTGCCTACACACAACACTCACGACATCCGATGGTATGTGTTGAAAAGTTTTTTCACCCTTACATTTGCTAATCACTGGATTCCCCGAAGACGAAATTCCCTGTCCCTCATTTTAATTGAAATTTCTGTGTTTCCAATTAGGTCCCGTATTCGTTTTAAAACTATGAACGAAAATCGTGTTGGTTTAAATCAATATGTTACTTAATCAGTTAAAAAATAACTATTGGTTTTAGTAAATCAAAAAATACACGTTAATATTCATTATATTTCAAAGACGGTGATCGTACTCGATTCATGATTAAACGAAATCGGCTCGATAGAAATTAATTGCAAAGGTTGGTCGTAATATCACCAATGCCTTTCAATGGGTTCTATATCTTTATTTATAAAATATTAAAACATTTAGGTATACCTAAACCGTTATTAAGTAATGTTTATTTCACAAATAATCCACATTTTATTTTGTTTCACAAGTATTCTTATTATTCTCTCGCCCAGGCCCAGTAACATGCGACAGTGCTATCTCATTTACTCCGATAGAAATAGACAGTGTGCGCGCTTTAGGTATTGGCAGCCTCTTAAACAGGATCAATTTGGTTTGTCCTTGAGTTGCCTGCTATGAAACAGCAAAATAAAACTGGCTGGGGTCGTCGCTGCATGGTTATGGTTATAATACATATAACTTTCTTCTCTTCTCAGTCGTATACTCTTGTCAGAGTAGTCGTGGTGATTGAGGTCGTTGTACGGCCTTTTTATTGTTTCCCGCTATGCTTTTCTATTTATTGCATGCCGCACGCGCAGATTTAAGGGTGACCCGGTGAGAACTTTCACTTGGATATATGTAACTACTTAAGTTTTTTTGCTATAAAGGTTACATTTGGATTGTCACTTGTCAGCCCTGTTGCTACTTCAGCTTTGCGGGAGCAGGAAATGGGAGATGCTACTTTAAATTTCCTTGATAAATTGAGTTGCTGCCGTTCTAGCCAAGGTGACAATTGCTATCGCTACGACAACGATACGCTTTATGTCTCTCTATCACTCTTCCATATTAGTGCGACAGTGATTGCGTTTCGATCGCTACGGAGCGTAAGTGATTTGCATGTTGGCTACGCGGCCTGATGTTGCTGCATTGCTATCGTGATTGGAATGTTTCGTGATTTAAGGGTGATCCGGTGAGAACTTTCACTTGGACATAATATAACTACTAAATTTCTTGCTTTAAATATTACATTCGGATTGTCAGCCCCGTTGCTTTGCTACTTCAGCTTTGCGGGAGCAGGAAACAGGCGATGCCACTGTAGACCTTGATAAATTGAGTTACTGATGTTGCTGCATTGCTAACGTGATTGGAATGTTTCGTGATTTAAGGATGATCCGGTGAGAACTTTCATTTGGACATAATATAACTATTAAGTTTCTTGCTTTAAATATTACATTCGGATTGTCAGCCCCGTTGCTTTGCTACTTCAGCTTTGCGGGAGCAGGAAACAGGCGATGCCACTGTAGACCTTGATAAATTGAGTTACTGATGTTGCTGCATTGCTAACGTGATTGGAATGTTTCGTGATTTAAGGATGATCCGGTGAGAACTTTCATTTGGACATAATATAACTACTAAGTTTCTTGCTTTAAATATTACATTCGGATTGTCAGCCCCGTTGCTTTGCTACTTCAGCTTTGCGGGAGCAGGAAACAGGCGATGCCACTGTAGACCTTGATAAATTGAGTTACTGATGTTGCTGCATTGCTAACGTGATTGGAATGTTTCGTGATTTAAGGATGATCCGGTGAGAACTTTCACTTGGACATAATATAACTACTAAGTTTCTTGCTTTAAATATTACTTTAGGATTGTCAGCCCCGTTGCTTTGCTACTTCAGCTTTGCGGGAGCTGGAAACAGGCGATGCCACTGTAAACCTTGATAAATTGAGTTACTGATGTTGCTGCATTGCTAACGTGATTGGAATGTTTCGTGATTTAAGGATGATCCGGTGAGAACTTTCATTTGGACATAATATAACTACTAAGTTTCTTGCTTTAAATATTACATTCGGATTGTCAGCCCCGTTGCTTTGCTACTTCAGCTTTGCGGGAGCAGGAAACAGGCGATGCCACTGTAAACCTTGATAAATTGAGTTACTGATGTTGCTGCATTGCTAACGTGATTGAAATGTTTCGTGTTCTTCTCATACCCTCGCTGAGCTGTAGCATGAATGAAATGGATGTGCGTAGTGCGTACTCGGGACCATGATTATCATGTTTAAGAACTTTAATTTGTTGTAAATTTTAAGAAAGTAAAAGTAATCACTGAGTTCCCTCAAAAATAAAATGGCGCATGTTTAGAAGTCAATTTTTATATGTTTAGCTTTTGTGCCTAAATTGTTACAAACTTTTAAAGTGCATTTTAGACCAATGTTCGAGATTTTTTTTCTATATAATTTGGATATAATTTGGTACGATTTTACAATAACCCCGCTCTCTGAATCTACGGTACCTTAAATCCGTCACTCACTTGGCATCGCCATTACATTTCCCGCTGCTACAACACTGCAGCAACAAAGCCTAATGCCGTCGCAATCCGAATAAAACCTTTAACAAATAAGACTGCATCTGCTCCTATAGTCGTTAGATTTGTAGCTGGCCCCCCAACACCTTATTCTTTGTCTATTGTTAATTAAACCGCGCGTGTGAACAAATAGAAAAATAATTTGCGATTTCTTGTGTGATGGTCCCTAGGTATACGGTTACTGAGTGCCGGCGAGTCGAACGCTACCGAACCAATCTAAAATGTGTCCTCGATATGCGGCACAAAGGCGCGTTATCGGAGAGCGCACCTACACCGGTTTTTTGAGCGTTGGACTAGCCCGCGTTCAGATGACAATTAGAATTATACGACCCTTTTTTTGCAGGTAGTCGCTCGCGCCGTTTTAGTTAACAATAGACAATAGATTAGTCGCTCCGGGCCAGCTTCAAATCGAACGACTATACCATGCGGTTAAATGCTTACCTATTTCGAATAAAAAAAAACATATTTTCACCACATAATCAGATGTTTTATGGTGATGTGTAGAAAAAATAAATTTCATAGAATGATCTTACCATACATAATCATTTATTTTACAAAAAAAGTCCAAGGCTGCTAATGGTCGGTGCTTGAAAACGTTATTTGGTATAACCAGCGAAAGGTTATATATATTACCTAAGTATTTCCTTATGTAACTACGACCCCGTAAAAACACAGGTGAATTGACAGCTCATTTCTTTAATGTTGGATAAACATAAATATGGCATAAATACAATGCGCGAGTGCACAAATAATGGTCTCATTTTCTTCTATAAATGAAATAACTGAATAAATGTATTAAAGCTCATACATTTAATGACGAGTTTGCATGCCACTATCATTTATTTTCTAAGAACTATCTTGATGTTAATTACTTCATCTTTACCTCTCTTTCATTATTTATGTATTTGCAATGTTTTAAGGGCATGCTATACATTACATGGCCTTATAAGTTAAAAAGGATATCTATTTTTTGTTGGCATTCATTCAACATAGCTTGAATAGTTACTCATAAAAAAACGGTATAGGTTTCTTAAGTTTCTTTTAAGCTGCAAATAAAAAAGTAGACCGCTTAAACCATGCTAAATAAGTACCTACCAACCAACTAAAAATACATTAGGTCAAGATCGAGCTCTCTAGTTTGCTTAAAGAGTTTTTTTTTGTAAAAGAAAAAGGTACTCATGCAAACTGGCAAAAGATAATCGGTACCTCCTGATCTGGAAACGGTTAAATTGTGCCAAGTTTAAATGATTCTATTTTTTATTCTCAGGTAATAAGACCTATTTAAATATCGACAAAGTGTCTCGTAATATCTAATGGCATTACGTCTAGGAATAGACATTTAATAGCTGTTTCTTTACTATTAGAGTGTTAAAACATTTAACAAGCAAAAACATTTTGCTCTTGATAACACCGTAAACATAATTGTCCTAATGTTCTGTGATATTACAACAGCAAAATGCAAGAATAAATTAATTATTTATTCTTAAACACAATGTAAACGAACAATACGTTACAAATTAACGTGTACTATAATAACGACAATGATTATTGAACCCTTAGAAACGGAAATTAAAGCAAATTCTTCCAACAAGGAAACGACTAATGAATTGACTTGACCTATTCTTGCATACCGACAAACTTACACACACATTGAGTCAAGCGAAACTGACCACTCTCCCCACGTGTTACAGTGCTAGGCATGTGATTGACAACATTGTCATATAACCTCGCCTGTCAATTATTGACAGTTCTGTACCGCTAGTGGTGGCGCCACTATTGGGTGACAAAAAACTGAAGCTCTCGATGCGCATCAATTCCGTTTCTTGTGAACGGCGCCGGTATGGGTGACTAGCTAATTCACCTTGAAAAAACGCAGCGTTTATTTTAAGCGTTTAATTCTGCATTATGAATAAAAGGAATGAGATCAATTTTCCAGGGAGTAGTTAATCACATGCTCTGCATGCTCGTTGCCTGCCTGTCTTTAAATTCCCTGCGTATGCGTCAATGAACTTTATTTGCAACGGCAGATTAATTAAAATAAAACCTAAGTATGCAAGATATACAACCTAACGGAAAAATAGGACAGACAATAGGTGTTGTAGTGCATAGATGTAGTTAGTGTTCTTAATTTATGTCTAGTCGTATGCAATTAGAATGGTGTATTTTTGTATTAACGCCTTTAATGAGTATCAAATATCAAAAACGGGTAGGAAACGTTAAACCGTTACGACGTTTCTATATCAAAGTGTGTTTTGAAAACAGTTGGGATTATATTTAACAGTTCCCATCTTTTTACTCATAAATATTCATGCATGCTTTTTATACTGGTGTGCATATGAAACTATTGTTTCAGTCTTTTTTTAACCACACAACCTTGGACTAATAATTCTGCGGACCGAGTATCGGTAAAACACAACTAGGATTCCATCATCCACCAATTTCCTAGTATTTATGCGTGACACACAGACATTGACAGTTATCTCTATGCCCTCATCCACCAATTTGCCGTCAGTCGGATCGACATGTCATTTGAGTAAATTGGTGGAAGAAAAATATAAAATATGCCGACATGCGTGGTCAAGTGTTGTAAGAATTATACAGATCGGACGAAAAAAAGAGATGGGATAACTTTTCATAGGTAAGTTCATCAATTATCATGTTATCGTACGTAAAATCACGATGTTTCAATTTCAATTTCTGCGGAACAGGAATATGACCAGTATGTTGAATAGGGTAATTTCCCGAAAGTACGGTAATTGATGCCCTTCTTATTAAATCGTTATGTACTTTTTTTATGTTATTAGCCTACATTGTGTCCCACTGCTGGGCAAAGGCCTCCCTTGTCTTCCGCCACTCATCACGGGCGTCACGGTTTTGTCCATGCTCACGCCAGTCGCCACAAAATGAGTCCAGGTCGTCCCGCTATCTCGTCTTTGGCCTGCCTCTGCCTCGGGTGATCTGTGATCACCCGTTATGTACTTATAAAAGATTATTTAGATAAATGGATAAATTATTGATTGCGAATTTCAAAATAAGTCCGTAGGTATGGTAATTTCCCGAAAATAATGAGATTAAAGACTCTTTTATGACTAATATTTGATAGTAAACCTTTGTTATGTATATTATATTTTTGTTCAAAATCAGATATCTCTAATGTCTTTTAACAATTGATTTCATCTAATGTTAAATATTATGATTTTATAAGTGTTTGCACGCGGTGCATGTAATTTGAGTCCGTAGATATGGTGCGCATGTGTTAAGACTTATAAAAACATATAAGTACCTACGTAGACATTTGTAATTTAGTCTATATTTGATAGACTTTTATAAATTTATAAATAATCGATATTTATACTTTTTCGATCATAATTTATCATATTTTCCGATCTGCAACATATTTTTTTGTTTAAAACTTATGGTTTAAAGATATATTTCAAGTTATATGTAGGTATTAATTAAAAAAAAACGAACTGATATCATCCCGGTGCTAAATATTATTATTTTAAATAATGTTTGCACAAAGTAATTATGCAGCATTACGCATTTATTGTCAAACATAAAGCAGTGAATTTTTTTTTTTAATTTATTTTACATCAGGCAGAATATGTTTTACATGGTCACTCGTCTACACGCACACTTTAAAACCACCCGCCATTCCAGTGTCACAGTTTGTCATAAGTCAAATTACCTCTGATAATATCTTTACTCTATGCACACAACTGCGTTTTTGACGTTGCTGTTGAATGACATACATACTTTTTTATAATCATCCGTCAAAGAACTACAAAAGCGAACTACAGTACAGCGTATCAGAACTAGGCTTTATTATAAAATTCAGGCTACAATAACTGAAACCTACAATAACTCTGTTATTGTCTGAATCCGCGATAAATATCGTATAAAAATATGACACAAAAAAATCTCGGGTCAAAATTGGAATTACGCTCGACATACAATTTTCTAATAGCCAGCAATCCTGAAATGCAAATAACACCAGAATTCAATAAATTATCTCAAAATTATTTTTAAAGAAGCAGAAACGTCTGGGAACGATGCTATTAAGCTTAGAATAAATTTAAAAGTGGAAAAAAAGAAAAGTTCAAGTCCCACCCAAGACAGTAATTTTTCCACTTTTAAATTTATCTCAAAATATTATAAAGAGTTATATTTTCATAAATTATATGCCTCTCTGTAACATAATCTCTAAGTAGACTTTTTTAAGAACTTTCAGTCTTACCTATATATTTGTTGAAATAGAAGCTGCACCTGTGTATATAAAATGACAGCTATCATAGCCTTCCGACGCGTTACTTAATTATGCCGCTACTTAGTAATAATCAAGCATTGATTATTCATTAAACAAGCTTTATAACCATATAAGTAAACGCGGATATTACTTTAGAAACGCGGCGTTGCCGGCGCCAGTGCGTACGGATGCCTATAATACCGCCAATCCATCAAACCGTAGAAATTATGTTTAAATAACCAAATGTAATCATTGTTGTTGAACTCGAGCTTATAAGGAATAATTTGTTGTTTTTTCAACGCAGGCACCAGACCGATTTGAATGACTTCTAAATATGGATGGGGAATTAATTTCAATTCGTATGATGTTACCGAAATGTTATAATTGGTTTGTAATTTAATACATTGTGGATGAATTGTTTTACGGCCTAGCGCCAATTAGGATTTTGATTCGATAAAAAAAGTTTTTTAAATATCCATAACTTTTGCATTATAAAATTCATATCGCGAGCCACCTGGGGTCACAATTATTTTCCTCGTCTGGTTTCTGATTATTTCATGTCACGCTCCTATTTTTGACTTTTATGAATTAAATAAAAAGTCTTTCTTGCTGTATTTTATAATTTTCATGATAAAAAGCTCTACTCCATCACATTGTTTGGAGACAAAAAACAAGATAACGAAAATTATTTTGGCCTAGGTCGATGGAGTAGCACCCTAATCCCAAAATCATGAAAAATATTAAAAGCTTCTCAAGTAGCCGTACCACGAGTTGACACTTGACATTTACATTAGCGACTGCGTCACTGCGTAAACTCGATGGCAATACACCTTGATAGCACTGATCTATTGGTGCGATAGAGAGGGAATGCGATCGATTTCACGCGGTTGCTAACGTAAATGTCGTAACTCATAAGCGTAGTTTTAAAAAGTAAATAGAAGATATGGCGTGAGGGCGTGACTTACTAATGAACTAATTATTGCGTTATTGATATGTACTCTCCTTCTCTTTCTTTCTCTCTTTCTATATATCTACCTCCACTTTTGCTTTTATTTAGGTAGCAGGTGAGGATTTACCTACTGCTCCGGTGCTCATGTAATACAAACAATCTACTCGTACATAGGTGTGGTAGGCTTATCTGCTAATTAATTCTATTAGCTGTCAGGATTAGGATTTTTTCCACTCATTATGTCATACTTCATATACACAAGGTTCTAAGTAACATGGTTTCCTTACAAGTTTCTCCTTTTTATACCCTGGGACATAATGTTGTGACAACTTGCCCAACGGTTCAATTGGGCTTAATTTAATATTGTGGCGCCACCCAGACGTTTCGTATTATGATTAAAGCTTAGTTCATATAGAATTGGCATATAATTAGCAATGTTTAAAAAGTAATAAATCCATGGCGGGAAAAAAATTGTCAATTTCAGTTCAATCACCAACCTTCAAAGTATTGAGTAGTGGTGAAAATATTCTTTTTCTAGCTATATGCATTTTAAAGTTTACGACCATGAAAATTGAGAATAGGAGATTGATCGTGCACAAATACTTCGAAAATTCTTATCGATCCCGGACAAAGACAGCTAAGTCGCTTAAGATGCTAAAAGCTAGTATTTGTAGGGTAATAAAACGTTACAAGGAGCCGACAGGAAATACAAACTAATCGAAGGTCTGGGACAAATAACAAGATTTTGGGAAAAAAGTCCCAAGGTCACTCAAACAAAATTCAGGACGGTCTAATTACGATTTATCCCAAAAATTCAAAGAAACTTCTAGAAAGATAAAGATGATTCACCTCAGAGGTGGTTATAAGAGCTATCGAGCCGAGAGAATAAAACAGCCAAATCGGACTGTTAAACAGATCCGACGAGCTAAAACACTAGCTCGACTATTGTACGACCCAGTAGTGACAAAATTCGAAGGTAGCTTGTTGTTAGACGACAAGATGTACGTAAAACTCGATTTTAATCAACTACTCGGTTCGAAGTTTTATATGGCCAATAATAGAGGTAATTTACAGAGGTAACAATGAAGTCGGACCTTTATATTAAAGAGTGCTTAGACAAATGAGTATTGCCATTTATCAGAACCCATAAAGGTCCTGTGAAATGTTGGCCAGATTTAGCCAGCTGCCACTACACAAAAAAAGTTTTGGCATGGTATGCTAATAATCAGGCCAATTACATACCCCGCGAGATGAATCCTTTGAATTGGCCCCAATTTCAATCTATCAAAAACTACTGGGCAATCATGAAAAAAAAATTAAACAAGACTAGTCAAATTATCCAGGGTATCAATTCATTGCGATCTACAAGAAATGAACACGCCAAATATGTCGACAAAAGTGTTGTGCAGAAAATGACGGGGGTCCATTATGAAAACAGTTAGTAATTATTTACATAACAGAGATTTTTTGTTTTAATTTATACATATTTGAAATTTAAATTCCATTAAAAACATTACTATTTAAAATTCACCATTCGTAACTTTCTTATTTTATTAACTTAAAAAAATAACAATCTTCTAGTGCGTACCAATTCTATATGAACTATGCTTTAAATTCGGAAGGCGACTGCAGCATATTTTTCACATAGCTTGAGCTACGGTGACAGTCGTGATCTCAAATTCTCAATACATATTTTACATTATCTCGGGTGGACGTCACGGGCGACGGGTGAGCCAGACCACGCATTTAGGAACACTTAGACGTAGTCGGTCAGGTCCGGCTTGCTGTCGTCCGCTGCGCTGCGGACGGCGTCTGGTCAAGCAGACTACAGCCTAACTAATTATTTGGTCTGTATCTATCCGTCATCCTAGCAGGGCACTGTAAAATCAATAATTCCAATAAAATATGAAGCAGGACTTCACAAATACAAGTACTTATATTACAAAATGATAAACGTTTTATAATGACTCCAACACCAGGCAAACAGATGCTAAATTTATATGCATGGATAGATACGTTAACCCGATAGCCCGTGCTTTTAATAATTGATAACAAAAGATATGGCACGCCGCGCGAAATTTGCGTTTGCGCGGGCTTTAACGTTTTACCTCAATAAATCTCAAAATATATTTCTGTTTAAAATTTCTATAGTCAAATCACTCGGCTATTTTCACTAAAATTATACTGGTATAATACAATTAAAAATACATATACAAGGTACCCACAATGAACCCGAGAGATTTTAACCATGCATTTCTGAGGCCAAAAGAAGGAAATTTTATTTTACAGTACATATGGTGCTACTTTTTCGCACTAGTGCGGAAATTAGCATATTACGTTACTGTGTCGAACATTTAAAGGGCCATATATACTGTAAAACGTTGTACGATACATGTGCGAATAGGTAATTTGCAACTTGTGTCGATTTAAAACACTCCCTTCGGTCGTGTTTTAATTTATCGCCACTCGTTTTGAATTTCCTATTTTTCGCACTTGTATCGTAATGTACTATTATACATGTACTTGTACATAAAATGTAAACTCTATTTTTAGCAGTGTTACTTGTCACTTTTTGACATCTATCAATAAGGATATTTGGACTAGGTCCCATAGTGGCAACATCGCCATCAAAAAGGCATTCTGCACTAAGTAACAATAAAAAGATGTTTTTTTTTAAGTGGCTTTAACTCTGAAATTAGGCGAATTCCAAAAAAGTTTATAGGACATTTTACTCACAGGCACCGTGTGTTATAATAGAAAAAAAAACACGGAAACATTTCTAGGTTTCATGTATTAATTTATAGTAATAAATGAAAATTAGAAATGTGTTCGTTTTTTTTCTTTCGTGCCAACTTTAACCCCCTCTTAAATAATTTGTATGTTTCATTCTAATCGTTTAGTGCAAAAAATGGATCAGAAAAACACTGACCTACTCACTACTGCATTCCTAGAAACTAGCAAACAGCCCAATATTACAAACAAGTGCCCGGACGTCTGAACTTACCGTTAATTTATAAACTATGTTCTTTTTTCGTATTAGCACTCTGTTACAAAATAACTTAGTTCCTGTAGCTCGGTAAATAGAAATATTTACCTAGCTACACGTATGAGGACATTGAGGATACCTTACTACATAAGATAAGAACCCCTACTCATAGTGTTGCGTTCCAGTCGGTGAGTAAGGTTGCCAAACATAGATATAAGAAGTAAGGAGATTTATAACGAAGCATAATTTCAACGAGTCTCGCTGTCTCCAACTGTCCCCCACCACATCATTAAAGGCGTGGCCAGACAACCAACTCACGCGCTGTGATTGGCCAAACCGCGCGGTGTAGGAGCCTAGAGCGGCGGCACTAGAGTGAGGACAATTCGATAGAGCTATCGATATTTTACATGTTCTGAAAATGACCTTATAGTTTAGACATTTTTGTTTTAAGTAATAATTGCCATAGACTTAATTTATATTCTTTTATATTTTTGACCTTATTTACGAGCTAAGAATTTTTAGGTACGTGTAAGGTATATTAGTTGAGCCATAAGTTGTCTCACAAAGGTTTTTACTGATAAAATGTAACACAAAGCTTATAATTAAAAAAAAAAACATGTACCATGATGCGAAAGCTTGTTTATGCTTAACTAATCATATTGGTTTACATTTTAGTCATTAGTTGATGTAATGTTTGTTTAAATTGTTTACTTTGGGATTGTCGTTAGACGCGAGCGCTTCATTAAAAAAAAAGTTTCAGTTTATTATAGCATATTTCGTCACCAATTGAAAGCAATTCCAGCATGTTATATAGTAAGTATAATGCACCATTAAATAAGCTTTTATATCATATGTACGAATAATAAGGAAACAGTAATCATAATTATCAGTAAAAATCTTTCTGATAGAACTTTTGGATCGACTAAGTATACAATATAATATTATTTTAAACATATTTATATTCTATCTGTAACTGTAACTGTAACTGGAAACATTTTTCTTGAAAATGATCCGAACAAATAACACTTTTCTCGCTCGTAAACCAGTTAGGGCCCTCTTCCTGTAGCATCTATCCATTTTTCGTTAATACTGGGATTTTCGGGAAACTGAAAAAAAAATTGCAATCATAAACATATTTCTTTTTTGACTCACTGCATGTAAACTGTACCTCTGTAAATTCCATTCACCACCGTTTCTTTTTCAATAGTTTACTCTAAATAATTGTAAATTATTATTTTCAATTGTAGTATTGTTTTTTTTTTTTACTTGTAAACCGTATTATCCACCACAGGACAGGCTATGCCTAGTGTGGGGGCCAGCATAAATGTAATACTGTTATTATTTTATTTCTGAAATAAAACATTTGTACATTTGTACAATTGTACTTAATTAAATCAGTTTATTTTTTGGCTTACCTTTTCGATTTTTAATCCAAATTAATAAGTATTAAATTAAACATTAGGTGCATATAAAATAATTGTAAAATTTTACTTGAAAAATAATTACTTTCGTATGAAAGTAATTATTTTTAATGTGTGTATACAGTATATCCAAACATTTTTATCGATAACGCTCAAAGATCAATTATATGCACGAGCACCACTCTACTTCGCGGCGTCAATGAAGGGAGCGGTTGGCGGTCGTACCAAGAAACAATAATGTCCCTGTGAATATCGTTAGCGGTTTAATGCATTGCGCCGTTGCTAAGGACACTACAAATAGTTTTCCATGCCAAAGCGTCAATGTAGAATGCATAGACAAATTGCCACGCGTTTGTATGACAACATGGTCTGACTCAGAAAAATCATATGTCACTGGATTTATTTGTTAAAATGTGTGGTTTTATTGACTAATACGTGAAAAAAAATGTACTATGTAACTCCATGATCCTTATAGTTTTTGGATGCACTGCTATTTCGACACAAAATAACGCTATAATTCGGCATTTCAATAAAATTGACGCGCACATTGTTCAATGACAGCTAATTTGCTACTGTCTTACGGCGGGCCGGTATGGCCACGATGTGGCCATGTCGCGGCGACACGCGCCACGCCTCCGTCAGCCATCTAGTACTTTCTATGATCTGAGTTGCCAATACTCTACGAGGGTGCGGAGTGTTAGGGTCGGCAACGTGCATGTAACTCCTCTGGAGTTGCAGGCCCACATAGGCTACGAAGACTGCTCACCATCAGGCGAGCCGTATGCTTATTTGCCACCGACGTAGTATAAAAAAAACAGGAACAAAGAAGCTAACTTTTACAACACAATCTCTTTCATTTAGATAGGTACAGTCAGCTTATTACCCCTGTATACACCTCTGCATAAGGTGCTAAGCTAATAGTTTTGCTGACTGTATTTCATCGGTCTTTGATGAGGAACTAACATTATAGGCCACGGCAATTAAACACAATTAAATTATCTAACTACTTAGGTACATGAGAGAACGCAAAATGCTTAAACAATGGAGCTGCTAGTTCAAAAGGACTTAAGACACAGTAATGGTTAGAATTGTACGACTTTTTTAGTAGTCTAAATTGTATAAAAGTCCAGTAAAAACGGCAAATAACCGAGTAATAAGACGACTAGATGGCGCCAGTCCCAGGTGCTAATTAAACACATACAAATTGTTCAAATAACTATGGTAAAAAGGTAGTTCATCATGTTATTAAAGCAACGTCTATCTATGCGTATACATATGCGTTTTGCTACGGCTCATGGGAGCCTGGGGTCCACTTGGTAACTAATACCAAGAATTGGCGCAGGCACTAGTTTTTACGAAAGCGACTGCCATCTGACCTTCCAAGCCTGAGGTTTAAACTAGGCCTTATTGGGATTAGTCCGGTTTCCTCACGATGTTTTCCTTCACCGAAAATCGACTGCTAAATATCAAATGATATTTCGTACAATTAGTTCACAAAAACTCATTGGTACGAGCCGGGCTTTGAACCCGCGACCTCCGGATTCTAAGTCGCACGCTCTTATCGCTAGGCCATCAGAGTTACTTTAGCATTTCGACTCCGTGTGCGAAAGATGATGATTGATAATGATAACTATCTTATGTCCTTGCCCGAGATTTAATCTCCATCCCAAATTTCATACAAATCGGTTCAGCGGTTTAAGCATGAAGAGGTAACAGCCAGATAGACAAAGTTACATTCATATTTATAATATTAGTAGGGATTTTACTGCTATAGTATGCAGGGTCGCGATATACAACTGTAAATAAATGAAAATCAGACATTTTCGTCCATGTATTCTACTCGTATCGAACCAACTTTAACCTAGCAAATGTATGTACTAAGAGAACGTTTCTAAAATGATAAATTTTTGACGACCGGCCTGGCCTATGAAGTCGATGGTCCTGGGTTCGAATCCCGGTAATTCATTTGTGTGATGAGCACAAATTTAATATTTGTTCCCGAGTCATGGCTGATTTCTATGTATTTAAGTATTTATATATAACATTTTTTGGGGTCGTGATCTTGAATGTCAAAACTGTACTAAAATGGTCATACTAAACAAAATTGTCCATGGGACTAACCACAAAATCGCGAAAATAATCTAATGAACACCTTGAGAGCCCGAAGTAGACAAAACGTATGGGCATGCACAAGGGGTAGGGGCAGTCCATAGACCCTGGCGGTTGCCGCCTCTGCGTGCGTCCCATGACACGGGCAACCCCTTACATTTCATTCTTCCTTCTTTGCTACCCCTGTGATGTAAAAATAATAATCAGTTAAGTATAAAACGGATCAGCTCAGACTCGTTTGTAAGTAGTAATCGTATTCAGTATTTATGATTGATTATATTTAGCATATTTTACATAAATCGATACACTCCAACGACTGTGTAACATGCGAGTAACCGATACTTCCTCTTAGGGTTCCACATAGTGTTTAGCAGGAAGTGTGTTCAATAGCCACATTAGTCTTTTTTATGATATACGAAACGAAAGAGCAGACGAATTTATTTAAAAGGCTTGTAATAACTATTAAATTAAAAAAAAATTAAAACCCCCTATATATATTCTGAACTTAGCGGAACCCCGCTACCACTTTTCATATCAAAAAAAATTTAAAGATACATAGTTATTTTGTACATATATAGTCATCACACAAGTAAATGCCCTTACCGGGATCTGAACCCAGGACCATCGGCTTCATAGGCAAGGTCACTACCCACTAGGCCAAACAGGTCATATACATATATACTCAGATCATAGAAGGTACTAGATAGGTATCTGGCGGAGGCGTGGCGCGTGTTGCCGCAACATGGCCAGATCGTGGCCATACCGTGTCCGTCGTTGACAGTCGCAATTTAGCTGTCATTGAAAAATGTGCGCGTCAATCTTCTTAAAATGCTGTTGTTTCGTGTCGAAATACACTTGTGGGTACATTTATTTTCACGTATTAGTCAATAATACCACACATTTTAACAAATATTTTATTTCCGAGTCGGACCATTTTGTAAAACAAACGCGTGGCAATTTATATAAATATAAATAAATAATAAATAAATATTATAGGACATTATTACACAAATTGACTAAGTCCCACAGTAAGCTCAATAAGGCTTGTGTTGCGGGTACTTAGACAACGATATATATAATATATAAATACATAGAAAACACCCATGACTCAGGAACAAATATCCATGCTCATCACACGAATAAATGCCCTTACCAGGATTTGAACCCGGGACCATCAGCTTCGTAGGCAGGGTCACTACCCACTAGGCCAAACCGGTCGTCTATATGCATTCTACATTGGCGGTTTAGCATGGAAAACTATTTGTAGTATGCTAAGTAACGGCGTAATGTATTAAACCGCTAATGATATTCACAACGGCATTATTGTTTCTTGGTACGACCGCCAACCGCTCAATTCTTGAAGCCGCGAAGTAGAGTGGCGCTCGTGCATAATTGATGTTTGAGCGTTATCGATAAAAATATATGTATAGGTATGAAAGTAATTATAAATACTTAAATACATAGAAAACACCCATGACTCAGGAACAAATATCCATGCTCATCACACGAATAAATGGCTAAACCAAGATTTGAACCCGGGGCCATCAGCTTCGTAGGCAGGTTCACTACCCACTAGGCCAAACCGGTCGTCTGAAGTTATACCTGTAATTATATTTTTAGCTAGGTATAATCAAATATGTTAATTGAATGCTTGCAAAATTATAATTTAACAATATCATTAAACATAATTCGCTTTCGCAGTTCTTCATAATTCTATGTAATATTCGGATTCTGGTGACGACATATGCTATAATAAAGTAGGTTCAATAAAAAATACAATGAAACCATTTTATGAATGTAACCTTGATTTTTACTCCCTTTTAAAAGCTTTGTATTACATTTTATCAGTAAAAACCTTTGTGACAGATCTTATGGATCGACTAATATACCTTACTCGTACCTAAAAAATCTTTTCTCGCATATAAGACCAAATATTAAAAGGAATACAAAAAACAAAACAAACACGAAACATGGAAACATGGGTGAATGGAAGGAAACATGGAAACTATAGGTCTAGATTAAGAGAAGAAAGTGTAATAATATTTTTTGTATGACCGTTTTGTTTTATATTTAAATTAAATAAATAAAAAAACGAATATAAATTAACGCAATTATTACTAAAAACAAAACGCTTCAATGTCAAAACAATGTTAGAACAAATAATATATCGATAGCTGTTGTAACTTTATCGACTTGTGCCCCTCTAGTGTCGCCGTTCTTGTCTCTTACTCCGCGCGGTTTGTCCAATCACAGCGCGTGAGTTGGTTGTCTGGCCACGCCCTCAATGATGTGGTGAGGGACAGGGGAAACAACGAGACTCATTGAAATTATGCTTCGTTATAAATCTCCTTACTTCTTATACATATCTATGTATATATAATGTAAGTATTTTATTTATTTACACATAAATCCTCTCAAGTGAATATTGGACTCACTCTTGACCATTTTCTAACTAGGTATGTACATAAATATTGTTTCACGCATGAAACTAAGTTCTCAGTAGTCTATAAATATTACGTTTGGACGATTGCTATTATTAATTTAAGCAATACAAAAAATATCAAGTATAAATATGCAAATAATCCTAATCAGTAACGCACCCCGGCTTTACTAAGTAAGTATAGAGGGTGGCCCAAAAATACGTTCGCGATTTTTTTATTGCGACATATTTATTGTTGACAATTTTGGGTCTGAATTATTTTCGTTGTCTTGTTTGTTTTCCCCCAAAAAATGTGACTGAGAGTAGCTTTTTGTATGAAATAATAGTTACGTTTTAATATATTTCATGTACTACAAGTCACGCAACATAGGCGCCAGTCGTCCAGATGTAGAATATCGCTCGAACTACAATACAATACAATGATTGTAGTTATTTTTAATTTAAATGGAGAAAGTTGAGGGAGGCGATGGCTGAGATACGCGTCATACTCGTGAACGGGTGCTGTTTGTGGAGACCGGTCTGTTTAAGCTTACACGGGCTACATGTTATGTTATAAGTAAACTTTACTTTCCAGTGGCATTAACGTGAGACACTTCATTCGATTCTCTTCTGTTTGTCTGATTTAATTTCTTGTTTTTTAATTACTACCCGACTGCCAAAGGGAGCAGGGTAATGTTTTTCGAGTGTATGTATGTATTTATGTCTGTTTCTTTGTGGCCTCCTGTAGCCTAAACGACTTGATGGATTTTGATGGTTGAGGTATCGTTAGATTCGTTTTGATCACGGGAGTGTCATAGGATTTTGGGGGTAACTGAAAAATTATATATATATTTTTTATAAATAACAAAAAACCCGACTGCACACTAAAAAAGAGGAAAACAAGCCCCACAAGAATATTGTTGTTGATGGTAAGTATCGCAGGCGGGGACCAATAACCAAAATGATTATAAGTAACCCTCTGTTGGTTCCTGCCTGCGATACTTACCATCAACAACAATATTCTTTTGGGGAATGGCTTATTATTATTTGGCTGCGGTTTTCTGTAAGGTAGAGGTACTTGTACATTGTAAACATTCGGTTTTATTGCATATTAACCTGTCTTATGTACAATAAAGTGTTTACATACACAAATTCATGGGTCGTAATGTCATGTTATTAAAGGTTAGATTTGACACATCTGCGCGTCATCGACATCTGGGTGACACGAACTATATATGCCTAAAGAACTCTTCTACTTAAAAATATATTCTATGCCACTATTATACAAAGCGGTATGTAAATAGGTATGTTCGTGTGCATTTATATTACAATGGCATCTCCACAACGTCCGGAATCTGTAAAGGTGCGTTTACACATTACCGAATTCCGGAAGCAGGTCACGCGAGTGTTAATAACTTAAAGTGTAATTATTGGGTTAATTACTGGACATACCTTTTACCATTAAGGTGTTTTGTAGTAATTCTGAAGCATTTTTATGATTTTAATAAAAAGGCTTACTTAACACTTTTATTTACACTAAAAGCCTACTTTCTGTTACTGAAGGCTGAAGGCGATTGGATATGGATTGGATTGGATAAATAATTATTTGTTTTACAAGGGGGTAAATTTGTAACTCCTCGTGCTAATTTTGCTAATTTTGATATTCGATGAAGCAAAAGATTCCAAAATTAATCATCTAAGTGGAATCTTATGCGTAGCGCGGGTATCAAGGTACGAGCCTTGAACAAACTTTGCTACCGAGTGAAGCATAACATTTTTCACGACACCAACGTGGGGAACTACTAAATGTAAAACATTACAAATTAAATCCAAATAAACGTATTAAATATTTATCATTAAAAATGACTTCCAAGTCAATTCCACCAACCCACATGAGAAACAATTCAAAATTGAAAATGGATTTCATTACTGTGCGACTCTTGTGAATAAAATGTTACTTTTTCATCAGTTTTTGAAGAATAAAGAGAGCTTTTATGAACTGGTTGATAAAATAGTGATAACTTACGTACAATACGAATATGTCAACGATAATGTTTTAAAGTTTGGGGAGTACAATCTATGTTTTGATTATTTGCCTGTGTTACAGGAGACACCCGTTATACATAGATTTATTTCAAAATTCTTGGTGATAAAAATTATTTTCACCACACCAGCTGGTAAAGGCACTCTTTATTGTTCACTTACGAAAAAGTTGCATTTTATCCACACGTGGGCCAAAGTAATCAAATGCAAATTTTGATTTTTTTCCTTATGTTGGCCGGTAGAATTGACTTTTTAATTATGATTCTGAATGATAAATATTTAATAACATTAGTTTTTAATTGATATGCTTTGATTTCGTTTGATATTTTACAGTTAGTATTTTCCTGGTGTTGGTGTGGAGAATTTTTTTATGTTTCACTCCGTGCCAAAATTTGTTTAACCCTCGTGCCTTGATTGATACCCTTGCAACGCTCAAGGTTACATTTTTCGAATCAATTGCTACGCTCGTGGTTTAATTTTGGAATCATTGAGGTTATACAACTTTGCCCCCTTGTAACACAAATTCGATAGAGTATGTTGGTACAACGAACAAGAAGATATGCAGGTAAAGTTGAACACGTAAATCTTGTGCAACTAATTAGGTAGGTACCTATACAATTTATGTAAGTTGCCTACTAACTGTACTAACTAAGATTAGTTTACATTTTGTCAGCTAATTAAAGACTTAATCTATGATATGAGCCAACTTTGACAATA
Source organism: Cydia pomonella (assembly GCF_033807575.1). Lineage (NCBI taxonomy): Eukaryota > Metazoa > Arthropoda > Insecta > Lepidoptera > Tortricidae > Cydia > Cydia pomonella. The sequence continues at coordinate 15,718,033 of NC_084712.1, forward strand.
TTAATTGCATTACGTTTATTATAAGTATGTCTAATACAGTTGATCAATTAGTGCGTCTAAAGTTAAGGTGCAGTGGATTCGACCAGCAAAGTTTTTGAAAAATCGTAGTGCTTTTTAGGGTTCCGTAGTCAACTAGGAACCCTTATAGTTTCGCCATGTCCGTCTGTCTGTCTGTCTGTGCGAGGCTTTGCTCCTTGGTCGTTAGTGCTAGAAAGCTGAAATTTGGCACAGATATATAAATCAATAAAGCCGACAAAGTCGTACAATAATTTTTTTTAGGGTACCTCCCCTACACGTAAATTGGGGGTGAACATTTTTTTTTTTCTTCAACCCTACAGTGTGGGATATCGTTGGAAAGGTCTTTCAAAACTAATAGGGGTCTTCAACAAACATTTCTTGATAAATTGAATATATTCGGAGATAATTGCTCCGAAAGAAAAAAAAATGTGTCCCCCCCACTCTAACTTTTGAACCATAGGTCCAAAAAATATGAAAAAAATCTTGGAAGTAGAGCTTAAGAAAGACATTAAATGAAAACTATAGCGGATATGATCAGTTTAGCTGTTTTTGAATTATCGCAAAAAGTTTCCCCTTCATAGTAAAAAGACGTACACCCACAGTTCACCCCTTGGTTAACAATCTTTTAGCTACTTTAAGCTCCAGTTTAGCTTATTGTGACGGAAGAGTAACTACGGAACCCTACTTTGAGCATGGCCCGACATGCTCTTGGCCGGTTTTTAGAACATAATACGGTTTCCAAAATCAATGGCAATCTTTAGGTCTTTGTTTAGTAACTTCATCGATTCAAAACCTAATTAAATAACTTTAGCTCAACAGCAAGAAATCATGAGTCAATTCATGACCATAGGTGTAAAATGCACCATTAAAAAATTGTAACAATTTATCCATAAAAGCTATTATTACAAAAATTGCTTCTAAAAATTCGTACCTAATGTTATTGTTGATCGAACTCATCGATTACTATTTTTTTGTTAAATATAACTAAAAAACGATTTAATAACAATTATATTCGCGATCCCGGTACGCTCGGTCGTCCGCTCAATGTTCAGCGAGCTACGTTCGGAAAAGGACCTAAACTCACTGCACCTTAGGAGTTCGCTTAAATGTGTTTTCAACATGTAAATTATCTCAACATTGACAATACATTTACAATTGCAATTAAAGTAAAAGTAAGCTAATATACACAGTACGTAAAAATACTTAAGAAATGTGCAAATTCGTTTCTACGTTCCGGGATATCTCGAACGTCATCATCTTTAAACGTCAAACTTCAATAAAATATGACGTATAAATAACACACTGTGTATGCCATCAAAATCGTTTCAGACTTATCGTGGTCTAACTATATTGTATAGTCTGCGTTCTCAAATAAATTTTAAGCCAGTGTGCGATATTATGACTTCAAAATAACGTATTTTTTATTTTTCTAATAAATTCAAAAGAATTTGAAATTATCACGCACTATGCGGTTTAAGAGTCCTCCGGCTGTGGAATGAGCTCCGTGCCGTGGTTTTTACGAGGGACTACAAAAATTTGTGTATCTACAGGTTTTTAAAGGGACGGCAACACGCATGTGACACCTCTGGAGTGTCAGGCGTCCGTAGGCTGAGCCGTATGCTCGTTTTAATTATATATACATATAAAAAAAAAGAATAAAAGATTCTTAATAATAGCAAAGGCCTCTTAAAATGATAACTGGTTAGTCAGCCAAGATTGACAAAACGCTTCAAGTGAACCGTTTAGATGCAGCGATAGTGAGTAACATAAATCGCCATTAAAATTAGTTGCGGCGATGCCTATCGCCCTGTTCCGAGCAGATTGAGTTATCTATGCAAATAATTTATAATCTATATCTATGTAAATATTCGTTACTCATTGGATATTGATCTTTACCAGTTGAGTCATAGCCGTGTCGCCCCGGGGAATCGAAATATCTAAGTACCAATAAAATACCGGCTAATAAAGGTTTTTAATAGAATATCATCTTTTTGGAAATCAGTTGATAAATAGTATAAGTAAAATGTTCTCTATAAGGGGTGAATTTTCAACAACGTTGGTATTACTATTCTTGCATTCTAATAACAGCCCTTATTACAAAGTTTCAAGTCCCTAACTAAATAAATGTCTGTTCCCATATGAAAACACTGAAATCAGCTTCCTTGATCTCTGATATTATATTTTTCTACGAAGTTTCAAGACCCTTATTTAATTCCTGCTATAAAAACGCGGACTTATTTTCAAACATGCTGGAATTACTTTAATGTTTTCTAATTTTGTATCTTTCTACGACGTTCTAAGTCACTCACAAAAAAAGGAATGCCAACTTTTAACCCCTGGCCTTTTAACTCAGGGAATAAATTCCAAAGATGCTGACATCACTTTTCTTGTTGACATTTCGAGACATTTCAAGTTCACTATAAAAAAATGTTCGTTACCGATACAAACTTTCAACCCTTTATTCACCAACTGAGGGAATACAAAAACGCTGATTTCACTTTGCTTGTTTTCTATTATTGTGTCTATTTACGACATTTCAAATCCACTATTTCAAAGGTTCCTAGCTTAAAAAAAACCTGTACCACATACAAACTTTCAAACTTTATAATAATATGATGCCCTTCTAAGAAGTTTCATAGTATTTGTATTGGATTCAAACTTTCAACCCCTTTTCAACCCTTCTAGGGAATGAATTTTTAAAAACGCTGAAATCACTTTTCTTGTGTTCTAATAATATGCCTTTGTACAAAGTTTCAAGTCCCGCACTAAAAAAAAATTGATCTCCGTACAAACTTTCAACCCACTTTTCACCACCTTAAGGGATGAGTTTTTCAAAACGCTGATATCAGTTTTCTTCCTTTTAAATAAAAAACCTTCTAACGAAGATTCCAATTCCTAGCATAAAATAAAACTTGAACCCCATACAATCAACTTTAATCCCTTTTAGGGGCTGAATTTCTCAAAATCGCTTCTAATTTCTTGTACACGTTATAAATGTGGCGAGGTGTGCAAAGTAGTTTGTAGTTTTGGCTCTGCATTGATGAGTCAGTCAGGATACATCGTGGGCTCGAGTTACCAGACAGATTGACAGCACGCATTCCGGAGGTCATAAGTAGCAAAAAATGTTTTCTGACTTTTGGTCAAATATGGAAAAAAAACTACATCTTGGAAAAAAAACATTACAACGAATAAGCAAAGTATTTATTTACATAAAAATTTGACGAGTTTTCTTTAAGACTGATGTCTGTCAGCAGGTATGTCTAAACCAACTCACGTAGTGGCAGCGTCGCAGCCTAAAAGGTGTTTTTCACTGAGTTATTACATAAATAAACACACGAATTGTCATTATCTCTAAAACAAGACCGATTTCAGGAAACTTAGATGTCAGTCGGACCACAGAACGACCTGATTAATACCATATTTAAAAAAACCCGACGATGTAGTCGTAGTTTCGTCTCTATAGTATATAGTCCTCCACATCGATTTCGATGACGGCGACTTCAGCAATCAAGGGTTTTTCCTCTTATGAGCTCTTATATGGCTAGCCAGGCCAAACTTGCCCCGGGGTGCTTGCGGCAGGCCAGAGGGAGGGAGTGGTGGCGGTGTCCCTGGATATCGCCAACGCGTTCGGGTCCCTCCCCTACACAGTCATTGGGGAAGCACTCCGTTACCACGGTGTGCCTCATTACTTGAGGCGTGTTGTAGAGCACTACCTGACGGGGCGGCTAGTGCTCTATGAGCAAAGGGGTATCCGGGGCGCGAGGGCTATGGCGTGCGGGGTTCCGCAGGGGTCTGTCCTTGGTCCCCTCCTGTGGAACCTCGGTTACGATTGGGTGCTCCGAGGGGTGCAGCTTCCCCGCATGATCACCGTGTGTTATGCGGACGACACACTAGTGGCCGTGCGGGGAAAGGAGCTGGAAGAGGTTCTCAGGAGGGCGGCGGTGGCCACCGAGCTTACAGTGCAGCGCATAGGACTCCTGGGGCTTCGGGTCGCCCTGCCGAAGACTGAGGCCATGGTCCTCGGGCGAACAAGGGGGTGGGGGCAGCTGCCGGAGGGCACCGCAGTGAGGGTTGGGGGTGAATCTGTCCAGGTCAACGCCCACATCAAGTACTTGGGCCTTGTCCTGGACAGAAAGTGGAATTTTGAGGAGCACTTTGCGAGGCTGGCTCCTCGTCTCGTGGGTGCTGCCTCGGCTCTGGGCCGCCTGTTGCCTAATCTGGCGGGACCGAATGCCCCATGTAGGCGGCTCTATGCGGGGGTAGTCCGGAGCATGGCGCTCTACGGAGCACCAATTTGGGCCGGACGGCTGACGAGACGCGCGAAGGCACTGCTCCGTCGGCCGCAGAGGTACGTGGCCCAGAGGATGGTGAGGGCCTACCGCACCACCTCTCACGCAGCGACATGCCTCCTTGCCGGCACCCCGGCGTGGGAACTAGACGCAGGGGTGCTGGCTGAAAGATACTGGGCGAGGGTGGAGGCCAGGAGGCGCGGGGAGCCCACAGATGCGGAGGAGGCAGAGAGATTGGCCCGAGCAGCCGCGGAGCGCCTGAAGCAAAGGTGGAGGGATGCCTTGGAGGATAGCCATTATGGAACCCGAACCATAGGGGCTATCCTCCCAGTAATGGACGAGTGGTTGGGCAGAAGAAAGGGGGCCCTTACATTTAGGGTAACGCAGGTGGTGTCCGGACACGGTTGTTTCGGGCACTACCTGCACAAAATACAGAGGGAGCCGGGGCCCCAGTGCCATGAATGTGGTGCGATGGACGACACGGCCCAGCACACTCTAGAAGAGTGCAACCGCTGGGCCGTGGAAAGAGCGGCCCTTAGGGCGGCGACGGGGGTTATAGACCTCTCGCTACACAGCATAATAGCGGCGATGCTGGGTAGCGAGAGGAATTGGGAAGCGGTGGCCTCCTTCTGCGAAGAAGTCATGTCGCAGAAGGAGAAGGCGGAGAGGGAGCGAGAAACGTCTGCTGACGCGATTCCTCTCCGTCGCAGGCGGCAGGGCCAAAGGCAGAGAGCGCATGCTCGCCTCGAGCCTTAGGGCCAGCGGGCACTGGACCCGCATTGCACAGACGTCGTCGGGGGGCGGGGGATCACGCGTTTCTGATCCCCCCCTCCATTGTGAGGGTGCCCTGGCATTAAGCCGGGGCTGCCGGAGGGCGCCGTGGTGAATGTCATCATCGATCCCAGTGCGCCCTCATTAACGGCAAAGAGGGTGAAACGCCGGAGTGGGTTTAGTGGGTAGGGCTAAATTCTCCCCCCCTCTTCCCTGGAGAGGGGAAAGGAGTGGCGAGTCCCACACACCGTGCGTAAATGCATTCCCACTCCGTCAACAAAAAAAAAAAAAAAAAAAAAAGGCCAAACTTGCCCTTAAACACCCTTTCACATTACAGCAGTAGAGTTAATCGGCCGTGTTGTATGTATACAAGTATGAGGGCTTAGGTTTTTCCTTGCGTAGTTATAAATAATAAATAAATATTATAGGACATTAATTACACAAATTGACTAAGTCCCACAGTAAGCTCAATAAGGCTTGTGTTGAGGGTACTTAGACAACGATATATATAATATATAAATATTTATAAATACTTAAATACATAGAAAACACCCATGACCCAGGAACAAATATCCATGCTCATTACACGAATAAATGCCCTTACCAGGATTTGAACCCGGGACCATCGGCTTCATAGGCAGGGTCACTACCCACGGGGCCAGACCGGTCGTCAAATTCTAAAGCATATACAGGTTGGCGTTTTACATCAAATGTCGCGAGGCGGTTTTCCTAATTTTCTGCACAAGTCACAGCAATGCATACTCAGAAAGTGTATGATAGTAATAAAACAATCGCTTTGCGGAAATTCTAAATAAATCATTAATATTAATTAGTTGAACAAATTCTTCAAAAAGAAAATGTGAAGTGAACATTCATAGTAAGAAAGAGTGAAATTAAACAATTTGGGCTAAAAATTGGTTTTAAAAGTGAATGTGTTTTGTTATATAATAAAGAGGAGGAAAAGAAAGTGCAGAGTTCCTTAAATAACGTCGTTGACATAAAATATGGAAAACACAGAGGTGCATTTTGGAACGTTTTTAACAGGAGATACGACTACGGCAACAAACAAGACACTGGCCCCTCAAGCAGCATACTCTTGTGTTTTAATACTGTATGCTATAGATTTAGTATTATCTGCCATCACCCTAATCTTTGGAACAATTTCCTGGATCGTACTATCAAAATGGAAAACATTTCATCACTATGTGTTCTTGAATCTCATCCTCGTTAGTGCTATCAATATGATAGGCTTCAACTTATGTGCTCATTATACATTTTCTCCGACTGTAATTGTGCTTATTTTATTAGTGCCTAGAGTTATAATGAGTCATTGGGTATTAGTTAAAATTTTCACGCTTTACTTAGATTTTGTCAAAGTCAATAACAAAGAAGTTAGTAGGAAATATTTGAAAGCGATTATGTTTTGTTGGATAATACCCTTCATTGAACTGCTACCTGTATATGCTTTAGAATATTTCTTTGATATAAGACTTGTTGTTAGTTTCAACTATGGAATTAACATTGTATTATTGTCGATAGCTTTTGTGTTATATATGTCATTTTATTCTATAGTTAAAATCACGATGGCACAAAATGGGACTTGGAGGTATTTTATTGAACAATTGCTGATAGCATGTGGATTATGTGTGCCATCGGGTCTTACAACATTGTTTCCCATGTTGGTGATGGAAGTAATGCACTCTGATATGGTTAAGTACAACCTCTGCCTTATTGTTTGTCTATTAACCATTTCCGTGGGCAACATAGGGTTTCTATGTTTAAGACGCCACAGGGAGATGTGGGGTGAATATATGCGTATAAGAAAAGCTATTAAAGATGTTTATAAAAATACTAATTTACCGATTACAAAAGTTTAAATTATATTGTTTTTCTGCGGCGGTATCATGGTCGTATTTTTATCCCTTGTCATGGTCATGCGTCAGTTTCGCTCGTGGCGTATTCCTTTACAATGTTCGCCTACGCCTTCGGCTCCGGCTCACATTGTAACTCACGCCACTCGCCTTTTTTGACCCTTCTTATACAACTGTTGCATAAAATACTATTTCCTACTCCTCTACTGTTATCTGTCATTTATGCATTCATTAACACGAATATAAGAACATACATAAAAGGTTTCAAGAAAAGTCTATATTGTCTATGCCTCATAACAGCTCTTGTGCTTTTAATCGCTATAACGTTACTGCGATTAATGGCTACCAACCTAGCAAAATCAAAACGAATACAGTTTTAAACTAAGTGCGTTGCTGCCAACTTACAAAATATTCATTTGGTTGCATAGTAAAAACAATTACTTCATAAGTCAGAAACACGCATGTGACACCCGTAATATAGCAACACCCATAGACTACGAAGACCGCTTAGCGTTGCTTGTTAGTCTTCGTAGGCTACGGTGGCCAAAATCGAGAAAAAACTGTCCAAAAATTTAATTTAGCAAATAGCAAGTACCAGGGCTTCATGAGTTACGAGGTGTCGCTGACCGGCCGGCCGCGGCCCGGGGCGGGCGCGTAACAAGGTATACTCGCGCGTCTTGGCTATATACTTTTGCTTTGTTTACCTAAATTAAGATTTATTTTTGTTGACTCGTAGGAAAAATATTGTATGCAACGTTGTATAAGTAGGTCAAAAAATGCTCGTGGCGTATTCCTTTACAATGTTCGCCTACGCCTTCGGCTCCGGCTCACATTGTAATTGTAACTCACGCCACTCGCCTTTTTTGACCCTTCTTATACAACTGTTGCATAAAATACTATATGTTACTTATAGTTAATCAGCATAGTGTTATAATACGAGTATATGGTTTAATAATTAATGTGCTTTTGACTAATATAAATACTATATTATTTTATCATGCTTCATATTATGATATGAATTATTAAAATAAAATACAGTGTGTACATTCAATACGGGCAAACCTTTAAACGGTAGTTAATACGGAACTTAGAAATATATTGAGTTAACTTTTGCTTGGAAATAAAAAATAAGTCGGTCCGCAATGTAACACACAAGTTACGAGATACGAGCTTATTAAAGTAAGCTTGTTGGTAGTTACTATAAAAATGTCGTATCTCGTAATGTCACGTTATTTCTTGTAATGTTTGCTGTATAGTTTCTATTTTTCTCCGTGAGCTTCTACGGATTATCGTCTTATCTATTGTTTAAAAACCGCAAAGGCGCGTGAAAAAATGGTCAAGCCGCATAGGTAGCGTTTATTGAATTACTACTCTTTTGAGCACGGAATAAGATTCATTATGAACTAATACAGAATTCTAACAGAATAGCTGTCTGATCTCCATTGGTGCGTCTAAGGTAGGCGACTAAACGCTCTCAAACCAGCTTAACTTGTGACACTGCGATCCGAAACAAAGATACGCATTCGAAGACCTCGCTTGCACTGGTAATGCGAGCGCACGGCTAGCTAGCGCCAAGGAAGCAATGTTATGTTTCTCGAGGAGCAGGTAAAAAACAGGGCCGGATTTTCACACAAATATATTTGGGTGGTTTTACGAAATAACGCTAACTCTTCAGACTTCTAACAAACTGACACTGTTTGTATGGTTTGCTTGAAAGAGTTAGCGTGATTTGACTCTAAACGATATGCATATTTTGTTTTATATTTATTTATTTTATGTTTATGTTACTTATTTTTTTGTTGACTCATAATATAAATTTGTATAAATGTTTTACTAAATGTGTACTCTATTGTAAATAATATCTTTATTTTAGTGTACATAATTATAACATATAGGTCTATTTTAACATTAGTAGTACGGGATTGTTAAATGGATATACATATTTATTACTATTTTACCATTGTTTTATTGTTTATTAAAAATTAGCCTGTTTAAAGTTTAAAATTAGCAAACAACTGTTTAAACAGTTGATTATAAAAATGAGTATATCTCGTTATTATTGTAATTACACAAACCCATTCTGTTAGATGTGTACCTACTATTTAAATAGTGTTATGTTTTATCTCTTTAATTAAGGACGTAAAACCACCCAAATATATTTGTGTGAAAATCCGGCCCTGTTTTTTACCTGCTCCTCGAGAAACATAACATTGCTTCCTTGGCGCTAGCTAGCCGTGCGCTCTCATTACCAGTGCAAGCGAGGTCTTCGAATACGTATCTTTGTTTCGGATCGCAGTGTCACAAGTTAAGCTGATTTGAGAGCGTTTAGTCGCCTACCTTAGACGCACCAATAGAGATCAGACAGCTATTCTGTTAGAATTCTGTATTAGTTCATAATGAATCTTATTCCGTGCTCAATAGAGTAGTAATTCAATAAACGCTACCTATGCGGCTTGACCATTTTTTCATAGTGGCACGCGCCTTTTCGGTTTTTAAACAATAGATAAGACGATAATCCGTAGAAGCTCACGGAGAAAAATAGAAACTATACATTGCTGCTTGGTAAATTTAAAAAATAATAATTACTGGGTAAAAGAACTTCTTCATTCACGATTACACGGGTGAATTCTATGTCTAAGTTTGATTTATTGCTCATATTTGATTTACACACTGTATATCAATAAGGGCCAAAATGATATAGATCGTGTCATTCACGAAACGGATATTTTTAGTCAGATTTGACAGTTCTGTGTGTCATCGTGGATGACACTATAAATAGTTGTAAATAAAAACTGCAATAAAATTGTATGAGATATGTTTGCAATTTGTATTTTGGTTATGATTAAACATTCAATTCAACTAGGTATATTTATTTACTCGTTTTAAATATTATATATGGTAACTTATTATCAAAATAATAGGTAAGGTAGAGGAAAATATCAAATTACAAAACCAGGTTAAAATGCAGTCGATGTAAACTTTACACTTTAAAGGAACTGCGTATTTATAATTATTTAAATGTAAATTGTACAATTATATTTTCTGGGTAAATCTTATTGTATTGTGCAATCGAATATTTCCGCCAATAGTTTTCTAAATAGATATAATATATACAGAATGTACTTTTGATACGATTACATATGCTAAGAGTTGTTAGTGTAGTATAGGCACAAACTAAATACTTAGGACTCTTATTTTTCATTAAAGAAATATTCGATAAATCACTAATTTGTTTTTATTCAATTACTTAGAGTTAAGGGATAAATTCAAAATTTATGTTAAGAGGGAAGTATACCACGTTATTTTCAATAAAAAACGAGAAAACGTTTTTACCAACTCTAAATATTATCCATTCTCTATGATTTTTTAATATTTTATTGACACTAAGAAAAACTAAAATATTAAATTCCTTTTTTTAAATTTGTAAAAATAATAATAATTATTTTTTCTATTAAAAAAAGCGAAGCCTATAAACCTAGAATATATTATGCTGAAGCGATCGATATCAAAATCAAGGTGATTGTTAATATTTAGTAGTGGAAAACTTTTTCTCCCGAAATATAATTTCATAGAAAAAATACCGTTATTTCGCTCGATTCGAAAAGCTATTCTTCCCTCTTATAATCGTTTCCTAGCACTAAGAAATATTGTTCGTATCATCCACGATGACGCACAGATTTGTAAAATCTAACCTTTAATAACATGACATTACGAGTCAAGGCACGCTTCTTCGTGAATTTCACGATCTATACGCATCGTTTCAATCTGTAGTTGTATGAAAATACACGCTGTATGTTAGCAGCACCAATCATGGGACATTTAAGAGAAAATTTGGAGTATTTTTGATATTTCACCGACATCTGTAAAACTTCTACCGCTTTATGATTTAAAAGTTGAATATCCAATTTGTCCTTTATGTTTTCTATGTATTGAATAAAAGCTACTACAATTGGTTTCAATATCATTAACCAATTAAAACAATGGTTTTTTGCTCCTGTCATGGGACGAATGGCGCCATTAATTTTCAAACTAACAAATATCAATGATTTAACTTAATAGGGTCGTAACAAAATTAAACTTAAGCAGCTCTTTGGTTTTTTTTAATCGTAAAATGTTGCCAGCGATTAAAAACTGATGGTAAATACTTCTTTTACAGGATTTGTCCATACCAACCCATAATTGTAGATACTTTTGACGCGTAGTCTTATCGATCTGCTACTTTAGATGATGAATATACGCATAAAGTGCTAAGCTTTTATCTGAACCGATTCTACCTGCGTGTCTGTACAAACGAAAACACAAATCTGTGAGATAAACCAACGCCCATGACGGACGGCTGACAGGTAATAAACTCCTGGGCGTCTCGTGACGGACAGACCAAGCTTAATGCTATGCAAATAGAACTCACGCACATACGAGTAACTGACTTGTTCGCGATTCTTCCAACCGCTTGCCACTTGTATGCACAATTGATGCCATAAACATAATATGAAGATTTTCATATTTTTTATAAATACATACAGTGTTTAACTAAACGTGAAGCAACTCAAACCCTTGATGCGATTTCGAGGTTTGTCCCATAGTAAAAGTTCCTCAGTATGAACTAAAAAATTAACGAGTTTGAGTAATTACTTTACATTCAGTTACATTCTGAATATAATTGTTGGTGTTATAATTGATAAATTTGTGTTAATTGTTATTTATAAGTTTGTAAAAGCCACTATCTTATGTCAAGTAACATTCAATATTAAGGTTACTTAATTAAATTACTTGTATTAGTTATTGTTATGTACAAGCTAAGTATTTATGGCCCATTATGGTTTCAACCATAAAAAATGTGTAACTACTATCTAACAATTTAATATGGAAGCAAGTAATAAATTAATACATTAATAATCACAATTAGAAAAAAAATCGTTAGGACAAATTGTATCACGGAATAAAATGTTAGAACTGCAATTAGTGCAATAACGATTAGGATATAGACTTAAGAACAAAATTATACCAAATTGCTATTATGGAACACAATTTTAGTACAAATGGTAATGGTAATGGTGGTGGTGGTGGTGGTAATGGTAATGGTATGGTGGTAATGGTATGGTGGTCAGTATGGTAAGTCAATCTACATCTACAAACGATCTACCATAAGATGGCCGCCATGCCACTAGTGATGTGACACGGCAGTGATGTGAGGAACCGATAACGAAGTTGCCGCCTTTTATTAGTACAAGGATATTATATATCCATCGGCGTTCTGATGACTGGGTTGGCCTAGTGGGTAGTGACCCTGCCTATGAAGCCGATGGTCCCAGGTTCGAATCCTGCTAAGGGCATTTATTTGTGTGATGGGTACGAATATTTGTTCCTGAGTCATGGCTGTTTTTATAAATATTCAAATATTATATTTATCGTTGTCTACGTAACCACAACACAAGCCTTATTGAGTTTACTGTGGGACTTAGTCATTTTGCGTAGTAGTGTCCTATAATATTTATTTATTTATCCATAACTACCGATGCCCTGTCGTCTTCCAACAGTTTTCTGAGCTTTTGACCAGATCGTCGGTCCAAAGAACATCGTACATGCCGTTCTCCTTTTTTGCGGTTCGGAAACCGCAAGAAATTAGTCACTGTGCTTTCTAACTAAGGCTATAGGTAGATAGGTTATAATCATACATTGGGGGCACAAAAAAAACTTCCATATTTATTTCATTTCCTAGGAATGAATCTGTTTTTGTTAATTAATTTTCGCATTCCATTCATTTTTATATATAAGTAGCTTGTCTCTTTTTCTTTAGTTGTTAACAAGTACACATTTCTCGGCGTGGGCGTAAAAGTGACTAAAAAGCAACTGTACAATTTGTATACTATAAGCGCTTTAATTTTGGAACGCCTATAACCTATCTGCTTTCTTGCTTACCCTCGACTTTATTTAAAGTCTACCCTAAATTTACAATTAAACAAATTACCAAACAAATTTGAATAAGCAACAGACAAATGAAAAAATCAAAAGACACTTTTCAAATTATCCGGCTCGAAGGACCAACATTTTCAATAGCGAGAGAATGGACTGTAATTCGAAAAAGGGGGGCGATAGGGAATGAAATTTAGGGGCCGGTACGAGTAGAGCAAGAAAGTTGTCATATGTAATATCATTGTTTCCCAATGATTGAATGAGCTATGATAGTTGAATTGAATCTATCGTAGGAACACCAAACGTCATATCTTTGTAGGGCGTTAATGTCAGTTACGACCCTATTGGATCTTTAGGTCGAATAGCCGCAGTTATCTCGGCGTGTAGTAGATTTAAGAGGATTAATGCTATGCGGACGAATCAGCGCAGGCACGCGAGCGCTGTGGCCAGGCTTTTAAGATTTTTGTTAGAAGGAAATGAAATCAAAACCTCGCTTTTGATATTTTTCATGACCGTTTATTTTCAAAATCGAAGTACCTTAATTTTATCAATACTAGGTTTTTTGCTCTGCTTTCGAAATTAGGCATTGCATTCAAGCATTCGCCAAGCTAGTTGAAATCCATCGGGTAGGTTTTAAATGAATATGTTAATAATTACAAATGTAGTCACTATTGGAAATGTGGACACCCTACACCCACAGCAGGAGGTAGATGCCACTTCGGGTCGAGCTGCCAACTCCACAACGTGCCGGAGATACATAACGCTCGTCTTATGTAAATACTCGCGTGGCTCGGGGAACAATTAGCGAGGCTGATAAAACAGGTGCCAGTAATTTTAGTTAACGGCTCTGAATTGGATCACACAATAATAAATACTATACATCTGTAGGAATAAAACTTTCGCAAAGCGCTTTCTTACAATGAGTCTACAGCTGCCTCCTACCTCGTATACCTTTTTGATACGAAGGATCGATCTTAAAAACTTTAACAAAAGTCTAGACGGCCTGATTCGAACTTTAAGATACGTCAAACATTTGGTAAAGATACGACATGGATTAGAGGTGTCCAAAGTCAAAAGTGACGTTTTTCAAACAAAAACGTCACTTGACATTGATATATCCAATTCATATCGTATCTTTAGGCAATATTCAAAGTATCTTAAAGTTCGAATCGTGCCGCCTAGTTTGTTAAGTAGCCGTGAGTCATTCTCCACGTATACACGAGGGCCTGGCCAAGATGACATTCGTTAATATAAAACGCCTGCCGAAACTTAAACAATGTATAGAAACAGTCACTTGACCTTCCTTCGCAGCATATGTCAGCCCGACACATTTATTTTTGTTGGCTTTTGGTGGCGTACTAAACTAACATCGACATCACAACTCGGAGAGGGCAAGTTTCATACGGTGGTTGAATATATTCACCTCGTACATTTTTGTTTACTTCAATCAAAAAAAATTACAAAAAGCCTTAAACTACTAATCTTCCAAACTACAGTACAGTTTGTTGGCAGAAAAAACTAAATCTACCCTCCTATTAGGGTATTAGGTGTATTAGGTAGGTATTAGGTAGGTAGGTAGGTAGGTATTGTTTAAAGCTGAGCAAAAGCGACCGTCGCTTTGATGGCTCTGACATCTTCACTGTTATTTCCTGAAGCACCATTCAGATTTAAGAGGCAACAGGAGGGGTAATTTCTCCATACAAACGTACTCGACTGTTTCTTTCGTAGTTTTTGAAGCTAGAGCATTGTTTTTTTCAACACAGATTATTATTATTACTGTCTGTGTTGGACTGTTTTGATATTTTTGTTTCTTAAGGCGCTTGTGCACTTCAAATATCCGCAAAAACGGCCTAATTGACTAGGCCGCAAATAGAAGCATGGTATTCAAAACTGACATCAATTAGCCTAAAAAGCGAAACAGTCTGACACAGATAATTTCATTACCATTTAGATCTCAAAATTTCGTTACATTTGGTTAAGTTTTGGAGGAGGAAACAGTCTGTAAAATACACAATAACTGTAACATCACAGAACCACTCTCGACACAACCGCCCGGCGCCACGGTTAACAGTCAACTACCCCCACTCCTGCAGGTGCAGTATACTACATCCCTTCCTTATTAACGAAAATAAAAGAGTACTGATTCGATCTGATTTGTAAACATTCAGTTATTTGAAAATCGATACATTTTTTATATTTCAGCTAATTATAGATTCAACACAACAATCATATTAATCTTCATTTTGATCTTGGTCCGCGTGAGGTGCATTGCTGCTGTTTTGATTTATAACAGCCCATTCACCAGTTTCAGTTTTCTTGAGGTGAACAACATTTCTGCGATATTCTTTTCCAGTCACGTCATTC
Organism: Cydia pomonella; assembly: GCF_033807575.1. NCBI lineage: Eukaryota > Metazoa > Arthropoda > Insecta > Lepidoptera > Tortricidae > Cydia > Cydia pomonella. Next base: position 15,733,259 of record NC_084712.1, read on the forward strand.
CTTACTCTAACATCACCACCGCTTACATCTGTAACAGTGTGCGATTCAGGATTGAAGTTGGGAGTAAGTTTGTTATCTCTTATCAAGTTTTTCACGTAGACCTTTTCACCGATTTCTAGATTACTATCTTTTGCTTTCCTCTTCGTATCAGTGTATTCCCGTCCCTTTTCTTTCTTTTCTTTATCCCTATCTCTTACATCTGAATCGAGTATTTTGCACTCCATATCAGCCACTGTGGGTATTTTGTCTCGGAACTGCCTTCGGAAGAAGAGTTCTGAAGGTGTTTTACCTGTAGTGGTGTGTGGAGTGCTGTTGTACATAATTAAGTATTCTAGGAGATCATCCTTCCAGTTCTTTTTTTCTACTTGGCTGATTTTCAGCCGTTTAAGGATATCTCTGTTTTGGCGTTCGACTTCGCCGTTCATTTGTGGCCAATAAGGGATTGTATTATATATAACAATATTGCATTCCTTACAGAAAGTCTTGAAGGTCTCACTGGTAAACTGGTTACCATTATCGCATGTCAGAGTCACAGGATATCCCAACCGGGAGAATATTTCTTTTAGAACACTAACGGTGTCTACAGCTGTGATACTTCGCATAATCTTGATTTCTTTGTAGCGACTATAGTAGTCGATGAGAACCAGTAAGTAATCATTTGATGGCAGAGGTCCTAAAAAGTCAACCGCAACATCGATCCAGGGTTCGACTGGAAGCTCTCGTCTCTTAATAGGGTGTGGGGGGTTAGGTGCTGAAACGAGTGTGCATCCTTTACAGGCCTTAACTCTGTTTTCTGCATCTCGATCTATCTTTGGCCACCACACTTTAGTTCTGAGACGAGTCTTCATGGCTACTATGCCAGGATGACCTTGATGTGCAGCTTCCAGTACTCTGTCTCGAAGTTCTTTGGGGATAATCAATTTGTTCCCTCTTAAAGCAATATTTCCTTGAAAACAGATCTCAGTTTGGAAAGCTTTATAAGCGCTAATAGATTCATGCCATTTGTTTTCATAGATTCCGCTTTTAAGCGCCATTATTTCTTCATCTGTGGCACAGACGGCTTCAATTTCTTTTAATGGTACTGCTGTCGGCCTGCTGTATTGTACGATCGCATTAATATAATTTTCATTGTCAAACGGTTTGGGACTAATTGATTGGCAAAGCCGAGAAATGGGGTCGGCGATATTGTCCTTGCCTGGCCGGTAAATTACTTTGTACTTGTAAGCCTGCAAGCGGAGAACCCAGCGCTCAATACGTGCGCATGGTTTAGATCTGGGACCAAATATGGTTTCCAAAGGCTTGTGGTCGCTTATAATCTCAAACTCTTTGCCGAACAAATACGTTTTAAAATGTTCGACTGCCCAGACGAGGGCCAAAGCCTCTTTCTCGGTCTGGCAATACCTTTTTTCACAATCGGTTAGGCTCTTATTACCGAACGCTATGATACGAGGACCATTTCGATCTATTTGTATCAGCAGGGCTCCAAGACCCACGGGAGATGCATCAGCCACTATTTGTGTTCTGTCAGCTGGATTATAATAGCCCAATGTTTGTATATTTGACAGACTCGCTTTTAATGTATCAAACGCTTGTTCTTGAGAGCTAGTCCAATATTTACGAAGGTCCGTCGTTTTGCTCAATTTAAGTCGTACAAGCTGACGAAGGGGCTCCGTTAATGATGCCAAATTAGGGATCCACTTCCCCACATAATTCACCAATCCGAGGAAACTTTGAATCTCTTCAACATTGGTTGGTCTCTTCGCCGATTGAATGGCTAGGATATATTTATCAAGTGGTTTTACCCCGTTTGCAGTGAGTTCATGGCCAAGGAACTCAATTTTATTTGTCTTGTAAATGCATTTAGCTTCATTGAGTAGGACATCGTTGTCCTTCAACACCTGTAGGACTTTCTTGAGCCGTGTATCATGTTCTTTTTCATCAGATCCGTATATAATGATGTCGTCGATGAAATTTGCAGTACCTTCACATCCTAACAACATCTTCTCTAGCACCTTTTGGAACATTTCCGGCGCGCATGACACCCCAAACATTAATCTTTTGTACCGAAATAATCCTTTACTGGTGCTGAAGGTTGTAATGTGTCTGCTGTCTTCGTCAATCTCCAGTTGATGAAAAGCATTTTTTATGTCAAGCCGAGAAAAGAATTTCGCTTGTCTGAAATGGGGTAGCAACTCATCCATCGTAGGAAGAGGATGATTCTCCCTTATAATAGCTTCATTAGCCCTCCTCATGTCGATACAAATCCGAAGGTCGCCATTTTCCTTGAGCACAGGTACCATGGGCGATACCCATTGCGAAGGCCCGTTGACCTCTTCGATGATGTCGGCTTCTAGTAGTTCTGTTAGTTTTGAATTTACCTTTGCTTCCAAAGGTATCGGTATTCTTCTATACGGTTGGATAACCGGTTTTACCTTATCATCGATTGGGATTTGAATTTTAACACCTTTGAATTTGGGAAATGTACTGATGTTGTTAACCGGTATGCCAGTCTGAAGGACGCCGAGTTGTTTTGCAGTAATCCTTCCCAAAAGGTTACGCGACCCGTTTCGAATGACATATAGGGTAGCCATTGTTTCAAGTCCATCACGAATATATATCTGCGCCTCGAATTTCCCCGTCACATCTAGTGGCGTTTGACTGCCGTAAGCCACTAATGTCTTGTCAGGATGTGCGATTTGATTTGCGGTTTTCACGTTATGGCTCTTTAAATACTCCCACGTTTCATCAGTAATGATATTACATCTACATCCAGAGTCTATTAACATCTCAATAGTGACACCACCGACCTGACAGTTGATAACTTCGTCGTTATCTAGATGGAATACATAATCCACTTCTTCGGTATCCTTTTGTGGGTGGTCAAACCTTTGCCTTTTTGCATTATTAAATTTATCATCTTTTTTGTGTTCAAATTTCCGCTTCAGCTTTTTAGTTTTACAGTAATCTTTAAAATGTCCGATAATCCCACATTTCAAACATTTTTTGTCCATAGCAGGGCATTCGGGTGCAAATGACAAGTGTTTATTGCTACCGCATCGATAACAAGTCTTTGACGTGCCTCTTGCTGGTAATTTCCTGGTATCAATTTTATTTATGTCCGATTTATCCATGTCACCCGCCTTCATTGACCCAGTTTTTCCAAACGTGTCTAGTTGCCTATTGACAGTCTCCAGTGTGGTCGCTATAGTTATCACTTGCTGTAAAGTGACACTATCGCCGGCCGACAAAATCTTTTTCCGCAATTCGGAGCTATTTCCTTTTTCGATGATTTGGTCAATTAAATTTTCGTCCCTTGCCGTAAATTTACATTTGTCAGCCTGTTGCCGAAGTCTCACAAGAAAAGCTTCAAACCTTTCCCCTTCATCTTGTTTCATAAGCCTAAATATGTAGCGTTCATAATATCTACTCTGCTTAGGGGAAAAATAAGCATCTAATTTTTCCATAGCCACATTATAGACGTCGACGTCAGTAGCTTTTTCGGCGTGAGCACCCGGCAAATTGTAATATACTTCTTGCAGAGCAAGCCCACCGAGATGTAGTAAAGTGGCCCGCTTTACCACATCTTCCTCGATATTAGCGGCCAGGAAGTATATCTCCAGCGCCCGTTTCCATTTTTCCCATCTTACACCGACGGAAACCGGATCGCCTCCACAATCGAAATTGTCTAGACTTGGTATAGTTGATGTTACTTGGGTCATTTTGGTGCGATCTGCAACAACACGCAATTCTGTATAGTATAATTTGCAACTACACAGGATCTATTGACCACCAATTAATAGTCACTACATGACTAAATCACACATCCCTACCATAGTAAGCATCCACTTCCAGGGTCTATCATATTGACCTTTCATATAAAAGTCTTTCAAATCACTTCTATATACGACCTGTCAAATTAGCCTCTAATATAAAGCTCAATGTTAACATTAACCACAGCAAGCATGGTCTATCATATTGACCTTCCATATAAAAGTCTTCAGAATCACTTTTATTATTATGTGGTCTATCAAATTGACCTCTCATATATCAACTTTAATCCAGGCAAACCCATGGCCTATCATATTGACCTTTCATATAAAAGTCTTCTATAACACTTTTAATATCCACATGGTCTGTCAAATTGACCTTTCATACCCGTACAACAATACAATAATAACAGTGAAATTATGGTCTGTCATATTGACCTCGCATGTAACTAATATACTCACAATACGTAGGTACCGGCATGGCCCGTCGTATGGACCTCTTAAACCAAACATTTAATAGTACCGTACCTATTATGAGATCTTATTTACTTAAATACATACATTTATGTATACGCCAAAATACCGTTAATGACTTTCCACTTAATACGAGTAACACTCGTCAATATTTCTTACTAATGAAAGCGAATATCATTCTATTATTTAGCCGTTTAGTAGCACACGTAATCACAACAAAGCCATATAGTTGTAATAATTATGTACCGTAATTCATTACAACGCTGTCAATTTAATCCGTACTTTAATTTAGTAAATGTTGCAATGCAATACATTATTAAGGTGTTTTAATAGCCATTTTTTAGCCTAGGCACTAAACAGACTTAGTTAAGGAACTCAATAATATTTATCAAATCATTCATTAACGGTACTTCCGTAAATAAAGAAACTAAGCTGATTTCCATCTAGGTACTTATGGATGCGAGTAAAACACAAAGATGCAAGTGATCAATGTTATCATCGCGCCGCGCTGCTGGCCGGCCGAAGCACGTAAACAAGGCATATATTTACCACATTTAAGTCAAAGGAACTATTCGTAATGGATAAAGGTTGTTGTTTACTGTTCATGTATAAATTTTATAGTTATTAAATTACACCATGATTTAAAGTTCGCTATTACGCTTCCATTCGTACCTACAACTTTTTTTTTTTTTGCAAAGTACTTAACATTCCTCCCCTTTCTTTTAAAAATTGATATTCCTCAATGTACTTACATTTTCCTCGTTCGCCACTTGTAAAATACACAATAACTGTAACATCACAGAACCACTCTCGACACAACCGCCCGGCGCCACGGTTAACAGTCAACTACCCCCACTCCTGCAGGTGCAGTATACTACACAGTCCAGTACGAAACATCATTTTTTGAGATTTTTTGCCCAACCTGACGTTGTCCTTATCACATTAGTTTTAGGAGCCGCTTCGGTTGGCGAGACGGATATATTCACCCAAAATATTTAAATCTGAGCTCCCGTATCCTCTTAACAACTTTAAGATCGCTCAAGCTGCTTGGTGCATGCAAACAGAAGTGGTCGTGCGCGAGATGCGCGCCAATCATTAAGACGATTTTTAAGGTCTTATCAAAACTGTACAGTGCCTAAAATACAAACAATTTACATGAAGTCTCAGAGAATTCGTATTCTGCGACTTGATCCTCGTTCCTACTGTTTTCTATTTATTGGTTTGCACAAACAAGCTCCTGGTCTTAATAATAACAATGTTTTTGTTTCTGGTCAAAATTTCAATCTTTATGTCAGTAAGACTTAAGCCATGCTAGAAATACATAATATATCTAATCCTGAAACTCAATTATAAATTGGGATTTAGCTGGTTCGACCAAATCATAAACATGAACTTAGCAGTCATGCCTTCCTGCGATCTCTGCGACTAACCTTTTCTAGCTCGCTCTGACCCGACCATCAAGGCCGCTATTTTTTATTTATTTATCTAGACTCGAGATACATTATTCTTTTTATTCGTGAGTTGGATATCTAATTACAACAAAGATTTATATGCAACCATTAAAATACTAGTAGTCAGATAGATTGATTTGTTTTAAGTGATTTAATTATACGGGTCGTGAGAATCAATCATTTGGAAAGGCTGCAAGTGGCCAAGTGCATTACACCATTAGTATAGACTTCTTTAATCTTTTCATTAACATATTTTAATTAGAAATGTTTAACAGTTAAAAGGTTTTACAATGTTTTAATTTAATTTCTTAGTAGAATTGAGATAAAAAACAGTTTTTTTTAATTAAATTCACGTCATTAGAGAACATTTAATGTTATTAGATATGTTGAAGTAAAATACCTATTGTTCAGCTTAAAAACCGCAACTTTTTGTAACTTGCCAGCATTTTTCTGTTTTATATTTTTTTAAGGAATTATGGAACACAATTCTGATCATGGAGAGCTAATAAAAATACTGAGTTCTATTGGATAAAAGGGCATCTATATTTGTGACTACTAATTTTCTATACACTGTTGCAAATTATACTGAAATTATACGACATTATTGCATTATGCCATTGTTTTTACCATTACCATTATAGCTTAAGCCCTAATAATGATCATTAAAGACGATAGCTGCCTGACATAGTTACCCTTGTCTTATAAGCAAAGACATGTAGAGACAGAATGATAAGAATATAATTAAAATGCTGGCACCTGAGATCATTGATCACAGTGCAATAAATATTACTTTATGTCTCACACAGCGGGATACGTCGTTATTTGAACGTATTGAAGTAGAATGTAATTGTTTATTGAAGCATTAGAGTAAAAAGCTACCTTCAAATGAATTGCACTAACGACAAGCTCGTTCCATAATTCAATGGTTTTTTTTCTTCATATTAAAAAGTTACATATGGAGCTCATTTAATTCGGTAAAAATCATTAAGTAAATTTAAATTGCAAGACAAACTGCAGATGTATTTAGTTTCGGTGAATAAATAAAACGAATAAGTGCGTGTCGGGTCACGCAGAATGGGGGGTTCTATATCTTCATAAGATATAAAAAAGCTATGCAAGCAAAAGGACGTACATTCGCGGCACCTAATTACGTCATTTTTGTAAAAAGATTTTTTTTTACAAACTCATTAGTGGCTCAACGTTTGTATTATGTTATATTTCCTAATTTCTTTTTTAATATTTTTGGTACGCCCGGTTTACCGGGACTTTCGAAGCGATTATTTTCAAAAGAGTTCACTTAATCAAAAAATAGTTCCAGAAACCTTGAAGTTGTTTTAAGATGTACAGAATGATAAACCACACTTTGATTTTCACTGACTCTTTTGTCGTTTTTATTTACCCACGTGCATGAAGTTAAATACATTCTTTAGTTTATTTTTACTTCTTACCTAACTAGCGGCTCACTAAATACACCTATGCTCTAAAATTCATTAAAATATAGTATAGTTTTCGAGTAGAATGGCTGCGAAATACGGACAGACAGATGGACGGACGGACGAAGCGACGGACGGACAGACGAATAGACGGACTTGAGGAAACGGTGTATTCCTATTTGTCCCCACCAGGAACAGATGTTTTCAATATAAATCAACCCCGTTTGTCCCCGCTTAATATATGGATGTGGTCACGTGGGGCGAGGACAAATACACCGACGAAACTCTAAGGTTTCCGTTTTTGCAATTTTTCCGACCGTAACTCTAATAGTACATTATTGCAGAGGCCGGGAAATGGCAATTCGAGGATGAGTTTCGATTTCGATCCAAAGAAGACGAATCCACGAATTGCTGTTCCTGTCGAGGCCTTTATAGTGCTTTTCTCCAAACATGCGAGGAAATCACGTAAAATAATCATAATTTTAACATGAACCATCACTCAAATCGAACCTTCACATCAAAAACGTCAAAATCAATTTCCCTCTAATTATTTTTTAAAGTTAAAGGCACAACTATTCTGCCATTCAGTACCATTCAATATTCGCTCATTCAATATAATTGTTCAATATAAGCTGTATTTGCACGCATGAGATCCTTAAAAAATATAAAAGTTATATAGTCTTTGATTTTATTAAGCAGTATTCACACGATCATACACGTCGGTCACACTATCCTATAGCTTGAAATGATGCTCACTGAGTCGTGTAGACGCGGCCCGCAGCTATATTAATTGGTTGTATGCGTTTTTCTTAGTGGATACATGTTTTTAAAAAGTAAAAAACAATACAGTAATAACTTTCCCGTCCGCTTAAACACGACAATAATGGGTTGAATTTTTCTAATTTGTGTTTGACCATAACGAAGAATTTCCCGTACTATTTTTGCTACAATAAGGTGAACATTTCCGAGTATATTGGAGAAAAAACTATTATTTTAACCAGCTTATCGAGGAGGCAAACCAAACAACATGATTCTGTAAATCGGTAAAGTATCTTCTCAGAATTACTGTATCATGAACTAAAATAAAAATGCACTGCATAAATCGATAAATACATTTATTAATAATGTATACTTCCTAAGAAACGAATTAACAACTCAATATGTAAGTGCAAGAAACAATTATCCCGACGGGTTCCGAATGAATCTTTTCAAAACGTCGTAAGTCACCCGTAGCTCTAAGGGAAAAAGTTGTTTTAGAACTGATGTAGGAATCGTTGGCGCCTAATAGGAACTTATCATTATTGTTACATCATTATTTGATTACCCGTTAATTTTTTGTACATTAAATTTTCATGAGGTTAGGCAGGTTATTGAGTAATAATAATGATTTTTAGTTTGTGACATAGCTTGAATATTACCTGTGTCATATTTAGGGTTCCGTACCAAAAATGTACAAAGGGAACCCTTATGATGCGACTCTGTCCGTCCGTCCGTCTGTCACAACGCTAAATATCCCGAGAACCACTTAAGGTATCGATTTGTAATTTGGAATAGTTATAATTGTTATAAACAATGCTAAACTTGACATATTGAAAGTACTATTTTTAAATTTAATGTGACTAGGTCCAGTGGGGTCATTTGAAAGAGTTGTACATTCCAAAACGTTTTTTTTTTTTTTTCGTAGTGTAAAAAATATATTTATGGAGGAAAATGTGAAATAAAAATACCCCCCCCCCCCCCCCCCGTTATCTTCGAAGTTTACCGAGGAAAAATTATAAAATGCTTACACAAAATTATCATTACTATAAATTTTACAGGAAAAATATAATCAAACCTCTATCTTGGTGACTTTTTTTTATTACATTAAATATACCTGTTTTCAAATAAAAGAACAATTTTTGAAATCGGTTCACATGATAGATGATTATCCTCGAAAAACCTACATCCGTGTACATCGCGCAAATCAGTTAGACAATTTGCCGATAGATGACGCTGTACACAATTATACTTAGTATAGGTACCTACTTCTGATCAAAAGTCTTTCGCCTTTATAGTACGAGATAATTCAAAGTTTGTACGGAACCCTCAGTGCGCGAGTATAACGAACTGGCATTTGACCGGTTTTTTAGAGGAAAATGGAAAAAGATTCCGCGGCGCGCGGCTATCGTGACCGCTACTCATGCATCGTTAGTGTTTGAAAATGGAGACCCAGGCTCTCCGAAACATGTCGCGCGAGTGACCTCCCCGTGCGCGACGATTATCATACAAAACAGCGTACCTAAATGGCCTCCACCAGTATCATTTACAAAACAAAAATATGTTTTTGTAACATCTATTATATTAACGTTTATGAATACAGTTATTGTATGAGTAGGCACAGATAGCATTAATTAGAGGATGAAACAATTAGTGTTGGTTAACGGCCCGATTCCAACTTTAAGATACGTCAACATTTTAAATCTTAAATCTTAATTTAATTTAATCTTAATTTTTATTTTTATTTTAAATCTTTAGCAAATATTTTAAAGTTCGACTCAGGCCATAAGACTCGAGACTATTAAGTTCTCTGCTTTAAGAGGGAAGAATAGCTTTGCGATCCTAACAAAATATCGGTACTTTTTCTATGAAATTCCATTTTGAGAGAAAACAGTTTCAACTAACTAAATCTTAACAAACTTTGATTTTGATATCAAACCTAGTTTTCGAGAATGGAAAATATTTAGAAGTAGAAAAACGTTTTTTCTTGTTGTATGAACGAGTACGTGATACTTCCCTCTTAAGACTCAAATATGTTTCAGACTCACATAGTTGTGTTCAACTTGTTAGAGACCCCAGTCTTTTGTAGAGTTTTGAGTCCTTTTGAGAGACTTTTATTTTTTTTACAAAAAAAAGCATCACACAATAACTCATATATTTACTGCTAAAAAAGTACGAGTAAAATTTACATAAAACCTACAAAAATTTTGATGGAGTGGAGTTCTTTTGAGTTACACTTAAGACTCAATGATGGACGCGACTCGGACTTGTTTAGCGCAGACTCGTAAAAAAGAGTTGAGTTCTTCAAATTTAGACTCTAAAGACTCCAGTTTCTACCAACATTAACGAAACAACGGACCAAATTAAAGTATCTGTCGCACTAGAATGCGTTTCCAATTAGAGATATATGTTTTCAGTTCACGTTCAAAATTACTGTAACTGCCACAATCTAATTATTCTACATAACAATTCCTCTTTTTGTTAATTTATTAGACTTTCAAATATGTCAAAAATTTCTTAGATACGATATGGATTGGATATGTTAGTGTCAAAAGTAACGTTTTTATTTGACGGTTTTTTTTTTGTGAAATGTCATTAGATTTTTAACGCATATTCTGATCCGCTACTTTTGATACTGAATTTTTAGTCCACTTACACAGCGTTTATTTTCTACCCTCAAGTACCAATTGCTTTCTAATACATTATGATTTATTAAAACAAGGGACAGTTGTTTTCGCTCTAGGGCGCTAGGTAAGTGTTCCTTTTCCCGCTGGCTTCGCGTGATAGCACAAATTAGCGCGATTATCCTATTCAGATCCTACTTCTGATATCTTAATGGGCGTTAGTTATAAGAATGGATGAATTATTGGATAGTTAGCCTCCATTAATGTTTATTTCTGGAGGCTTCTGTATTACAATTTATACATTCATATTGTTGTCACAATAACATCGATTGCACCCAGTTAGAGAGTCAGAATTTATAATCCAATAAGTGAAACAAAACACAAAACTACTGTCATAACTAAATAATATTAATTATTCGTCTAGAAAAATATTTTTACAGTCCTCCGGCCGGAAAGCGTTAACTTTCGTCTCGCTGCGCTGAACAAAGTAGCCGTTTTCTGGCTCCGTCATACAGAAAAATATTATATACACCTTGGCCGGGAAAAAAGAAAGCCGCAGAACACATGTTTGTCGTATGTAATATACTATTGATGTTAGGTAAGCTCGGCCGAATTTCACCTTCCCATACAAACGGAGCTTCGTTCTCTTTTTAAAACTACGTGTTGGATTGTAATGAAACTTTACACATTAACTGGTATATTATTGCTCCACCTTATAAAAGAAACAAAACGCAACTGCCGCTGCATTAGGTACTGTTACGTCATTGAAGTCACACGCGGCGTTGAAGCTACTAAAAGTACAGTGACGATAGAAGCAGTACTTTCAATCCGTCACTTATTCAATTAAGGAAATTGGTAGTAACAGCCTTGGAGGTTTTAACAACTGAAGACGCCTTGTCTGTAATTTTCTGTACAAAACATTCTGCCGATATTTACGGTGGAGGGGTACGTCAAATGTATGGCTATTTGTAGAAATGACCATGTCAGATAAACGTCAGTCCATACAATACATATGACCTTTGGCCGAGGTTTTCGACAGAAGGGTAAGTTCTTAAAGGCGAGTCTAGCTATTAAATCCCTCAAGGTAACAGCGTTCCGCGTCAAGGCCGTAGTAGCAATGCCGTAACAGTGATGCAGCTGCAGTTGCTATCCGATTGTCACCTTTAACAATATGCTTAAAAACTAACAATAGGGTTGAGTACAAAGCGATGTTTTGCTTGGTGCTATAAAATTGAAGTACTTAGTTTCACATTTTCAATGCACAAATTACGTAATTCATTACATTGTGCAATGATAATCAATAAAATAAAACGGACCGCATATAAATGTACGTAATGCAACGGCGGCAGTCTTGTCGGGCACAATCGGCCCGATGGGTTTATTGCGTCGTATAGACGAGACCTGGAGCTAGGAAAGGTAATGTTGTTAACATAATTAATTAAATTACTTAGTAACATAGGTATATAAGTTAATAGACGTCGCTAGTCATGCCATTTGTAAGACTACGAAATATATGGACGTATATACTATTATTCTTATTTTATTTTATTTTAGTATATGGAAAACCAACAGCGCTATATATATCTAGAACTTCCAATAGAATTACAGAGCCAATTACAGGTTCTCACTTATCCCTTTACGACCGGTTCGATATAATTCTGCAAATTACTTTTAAAAAATCCTGCCCGCAAGTAAATTGTCTTTTCGAGCTCAGACCTATTCCGATCGAATCTGCAGACATTAGCGACACGTTTTAGTACTAAATACCGCAGGTCAGTAGGATCAGTCCGTCGCGAGACTGCTTTGAAGATGGTGGCATTTTTTGATGGGAGCAGTGGCACACGTAAGTTCTTAATTTTGTATAATTTTGGTATCAAACTTGTTATTTAATACTTAATTATTACAGTAAAAGAGTTATGTGTGTTTATTTATCACAAATTAGAGTAACAATAAGTTATTAAGGGGAAACTACATGCTCGTAAAAAAGAAGTGCACGAATTTGTGGGTTCGGCCGTAGCCCGTAAATCGATGGTCATAACTATTTGCAAGTTTTTGTCTATCCGGCTTCTGCGCAGAAAATCAAATCAAAAGAAATAGTCATATGTTTGATAGTTTTATAATACTTTTCGTTTTGTAATGTTAGATTTGTGTTTTTTTTAAGCGTCCATTAAGAGGCAAAAAATTCCTTGAAATTTTGTGCAATAATGATACGAGTATATCACATGTTGAGGAATTATACGATGACCTCGAAGAATTCCCTTATTCGCTTTTTGAATGAATTGAAAACGAAATCAAAGAATCAACGACGAATACGATGAGATGTACCTAAAGATCTGCTGATGGTGACAGACCCAGTGTCACTAGTTCGGAGGAAAGACAACAAATATGTTTTCCTACTGTCTAACTGCTCGGGAACGATCAGCATTAAGGTTGTCAAGAGATGAGAGATAAAGATTCGGTCATACGTGTATGTTACAGCTTCAGAAAAAGTTATGAACTAATAAACCCGTGGGAGACCTTTTTTTAAACAAGGAGATGGACACTGAAACTAAATTCTTTCTTTCTTTTTACATGTGAATGAATCAGTATTCATTTTATGGATATTCGCTTGATTGTGATGCCATAGGCCGTCCTAGGTGCGAAATACTGGAATAACTCGATTTTCGCTTCATAATCTTAGAAATGTTGGTTAAACCACCAAGAAAACGACGTAGTGAAGCATGTCTGAGGCGTCTGAGTGATGTTTCAGATGATGCTTCAATTTGACGATACCAAATCTCCAAGAGCCCGCCAATTTCAGACTGCTTCAGACTGCTTCAGCAGGGCTATTACTCGTTGTATTAAATGCAACGTGTTCGTTACACGTCAAAATATTTTTTTCAAGCTTTTCCTTTAGATGTAGTTGAATTGAGAGTACTTTACAATTGTTGATTATTGTTTTTAATCATTCTTTAATCGTTAAGATGTTGATTCTTAAAGAAAATTGTGATAATTATGCTAAATTGAATACTGATTACTTCATATGCTATGTATGTGCAGCATACACATGCATTGTTCTGTAAAATGTTGCGTTTTAGTCATATTATTTTACAAAACTCAATGAATTTGCACGTTTGTGCATTTCCAGATAGTTCCTGAACGTCACTTTCGTGCACGCGATTTTTTTTATGATAAAGGACACTAGGATTTTTTAAAACATTTTATACGCGTATTTTATAACAATTAAAAACGGTTCACATGCATTTTTTATGAATCTTTGCAAAATATTTTTCCCGGCCGTAAAGGGTTATAGAAATACAATAAATTATAAAAAGTTTTTGCCCATCTTAATTTACACATACAAGTTCCTACATCATAAGAACAGATCTAAGTATATATATATGAGATTCATTTTTACAAAAATAAATTATAAGAAAAGGTAGTTGAATCCTGTAAGTACATATTCAATAATGCACCGAGCCCTGTCCTGCGCCAGTATTATTGTCACCCATGAAGTGTCTAATTAATTTATTTTTTATTACTGCTATGCTATCATTATATATATGTCGATATCACAAACAATGTTATGGAACATTTTTTATAGATTCTCTTTTCTTCGATATGCATTTCGATTATAAGTTTTTAATAAAGTAATTATTACCTATTATCTTTGCCTCGAATAAAAACGCGTGTTGTTTATTAGGTACCTAAATGTAATGTTCTGTTGTAATATTCTTGATTTATTTGAAAAGGTCATAAATGGTGTAGAAGCGTAAGGCTGCGTATACATCCATTGTTTTCACCGGACAACGGACCATATTACGCGACTATTTGCAGTTTTGTATGTCACTACTGACAGATGTAACTAATACAAGGCATCGTCGCCTAACATCGACAATTGTCCGGTGAAAAAAAAGGGATGTATACTTACAAATGACCTGATGGAGCTCACTTAGTTTATTAAAATCAAAGTAATATTTTTCAAGCAACGCGAAGTAGAATTTGAATAGACAATGCATGTTAAAAATAGATATGCTGTACACAGCATGATCTCAGAAGCGTCAGCATGTGAAGGAGGTGGTCTAAGTAGTTACATGTCTTCGTTGACTAGGTACTGGTATGAGCCTTGTTGGATTCCTTATTGATAAGATCTTAGCGTTACTTCTTTAAGCTGTCAAACTCAACTTGTTAGGGTCATAATGCCTCTAGATTCGTAATTAGAATCCGTAGTTGGAAAAAAGCTGGATTTCAAAGTTGACGACTATTGAGTGGTTGATCTATCTAAAAAAACCAAGGATTTGCATTTAAAGAGTACTTTACTTACTATTTGGTGAAATGAAACTGCTCATGAAGACCAAAATGGAACTTCTCCCCGGCAAGTATTTTACGTCTTGGGTTGAGTTGTTATTCTTATAAGATGCTATGGTTGTAACTATTTTTTATGTACATTACCTTTCACGCTTAAGACTAGTAGCCGTACCATGAGTTAACATTGAAGTTTACGTTAGCGTCTGCGTAAACTCGATTGTAGTCCATCTCGCTCGCACTGATGTATTGCTGCGATAGAGATGGAATGCGATCGACTTCGACCAGTCGATAACATAAATGTCAAATGCCAACTCGTGGTAACCGTGAAGAAACATTTAATTTTTTTAAATATGTTGTAATTTTTGTCCATGGTTCCAGAACGGCACATTATTAAAGATAATTTTATAAAAAAGGGGTATTTGTTTTGTGCTTAAAGTGATAATTACCACAGGTGTTAGTAGGTATGACCTTAACAGTTTTAAAAGTGCGTGGTGGGTGCGTGTACGTAATTTTTTTTTTGCGTTTATGTTTCCCAACGGAATCCACACATTTCTGTATAATCCCGTAAGTACTCATTACCATTACCTTTCACGCTTAAGGGGCATCATTACCAGCATTTTAATGTCTCATTTCACTTACTTGAAAGTTTTCTTTAGCTGCTTCAAGATAATAAGGTTAAATTATACAATGCGTTTAAAAGGGTTTTATGTAATAGACAGTTAATGGTAGACTAGCTTCTGCCGGCGACTACGCCATGATTAATAAAAACTATCCTTTGACGACCGGTCTGACCTAGTGGGTAGTGACCCTGTCTAAGGTCTCGGGTTCAAATCCTGGTAAGAGCATTTATTTGTGTGATGAACACAATATGTGTTTCTAAGTCATGGGTGTTTTCTATGTATTTAAGTATTTATAATTATATATTATATATATCGTTGTCTAGGTACCTGTACCTACAACACAGGCCTTATTGAGCTTACTGTGGGACTTAGTCAATTTGTGTAATAATGTCCTATAATATTTATTTGATTATTTATTTTTTATCCTATGACCTTCCCTGGGTCTAAAACTATCTCTATACCAAATTTCATCAGTTATTTATGCGTGAAGAGATAAAAGTTAGCATTTATAATTTTGGTAGAGATATACCAGAGGGCCTACTGCGAACCACGTTCCACGTGTTGCCTCTTGTCGCACTTGTAAATTCGTACGTAAGTGTGACAAGGAGGCAACACGTCGAACGTGGTTCCGGTAGGCCCTCAGTAATCTACAGTTACCGTGTAAGAGAGCTATCAAACATAAATGGGTAAAATGGCAGTACCTACAACGAAATATGAATCTACTTAGCAGTAAACTAACTCTATAAAGACACATACAATTCTTGACATGGCGGGCGCTGAATTTTAAAGAATTTAAATACCCTAGTTCAGTTACTGCTCGACATGTGTTGTGGTTGTGGCAGGTCGCACAAAGATAAGTATCTATTTAAATAATTATTTAGTCCTGTAACGCGATCGCAAAATTAGAGCCTTTTATTAAATTCTTAAGTTATATAAGTGAGTTGCACCTAATTGCCTTTACAACATGCTATAACTGTATCAAACATGACCTATCCATCACAACACCTATGTATATTTATGGTAATTATATCTTTTGCACGCCTAGAAACAAAAAAGCTTGGTTTCTTACACTATACACACGAACTCAGAGGAATTGCAGGGGAGTTTCGTTTGCCCCTCGCGTTCGCTGCACAAGATGCACACCCTCCCGATTCGGCATCTTGAAATGCTGGGGACGCTTGCTTGACATTTACTTACTTACTTTTTTTTCTAGTATATAAACATTATAAACCTTTAATACATATATCAAATTAATATAACATTAAAAACTACATGAATATTAACTAAAACTAAACTAAACAAAACTTAGTCAAACAACTCGTCCCGCGCCCTTCCGGATGCAAAGATGCCCATCACGTTCGCCGCATTGCCACGCTGGATCGCGATAGTCTCTGCATCAGGAAAGATCCGAAACGAGGGTTATGACCCTTCTCCCTTAAACACCGCTCCAAATCGCCCAAGAAAATCTTGGCCTCGGCACACCAACACCCGGACGTCTCCACCGCTAACTGGTTGTTATACGTCTGAGCCGTGCATGTGACAAGGCGTATTTAGTAAGTATTTTTATACTATTTTAATTTACCTTATCAGAACATACCTCAATCCACAGCTTTCGTACATCCGTGCTACGAACTAATCTAACTCCAAATGAAAAACCCGTACAGTACTCCTACCATTTAAGCATAACATACGACTTTTTAATATGGCCTCTCATGTTCTCAAATAGCGTCGAGTTTAATTCCTAGTATCTGTTAACTTCGTTTGGTCGTCTATAAGATGCCGTCCTGAAGGTATGCCGATCCTTAATTGGCATAAGACCGCAGTGCCTATTTTAATATAGTGTAATACTTTAAGGTTTAATGGTTGTATATCTAAGAATCACGTTAAATACAGGTTAATAATCATGTCTATGACAGTCAGAGCTATTTTTGAAACAATAAGAAATGATAAATTCTTGGAAAGCAAAACCATATATTTTAATTCGTATTCAAACTATTTATGTGAATCTACTTCGTTTACATTTATGTAGTTAGGCGTATGATTGTCACAGGGTAAGATAACTATTTTTTTATTAAATTTAAAGTAGATACCATTGGGATAAAAGTCATGTCAGTGTAATAAATATGATAAGCAGATTTCAAACTGACACGTATTCATTATGAACGACTCTTTTCTTCGCGGTACTCGCAAATTTGATGAAATAAGATAATTATATAACTATTAGGTATAATTACGATACAAGAATGTGTTTATGATAAAATATTACTGCCTGAAATTACTAAATTAAACCACAATATTACTGGCATATAACGTCATTTGCTTTTATCGCACCAAGCTTAGCCAAAGTGACAGTCGCTTGATGTACAACAACGAAACGCTTTGTGTCTCCCTATCACTCTTCCATATTAGTGCGACAGTGATAGTTGCGTTTCGTTCGCTACGGAGCGTAGCGATTGGCGTTTTAGCTACGCACACTGCTGCTATGAAATGAGTTAAAAAATATAATATACTAATTTGTGTGGTGCACATTAAAAGTTTCACAGACAGGTTACATGTAGTAATATGCTAAATTCAAACCGACAACATATTGCATAGGTATATGTTACCTCAAAAAGTAGCCTCAATCCGACCCTTTTACTTGGACCGATAATACGAGTAGGCAATTGAATTAATACTTTTTTCTAAACAGTTGGCCATATCATGGGTCTTTTAAATTGCAACAGCCAAGCATTTTATTGACCAATGGCCATATCAACAGAAAGATACCTATCAAATTCCTAAATAACTGATGGTACACGCCGTAAACTACAATGTAAAAACCAACTATTTAAAAGCACTTTGAAACATTACCGTTTCTTGGACCTATAATGGTTGATGTACCAGTGCCAAGCCTGGATGTTAAGTCCATTTAGACCCGCGGCAACTATTTTATGGTACATAATTAGGCAATTATACATTGCTTCGATGCGTTAACGTGGCATATTTCAGTGAAATGTATAGTTATTTGAACTATAAACTTTTTGTTTAGTTGTGGGGTTGCGTTTAATGGCTGGATAATATATTTTGATTCTTAAGCCAAGGAAATAGAGTACATTCTATCGAATGACAATAAAATAGTCGGCAAAAGGCTGGAGAGGTGGCGATAGCGCAACACTTTAAATATTTATGTTATGTATGTGACATCATCACGTATAATCGGTATATAATACACCTATAAATGGGTACAGTAGGAGAATCAAAGAGACTTGCTTAGGTGGAAGTCTTGAACTATTTAAATAATTTTATTTAAAAAATGCCAGATTGAAATATATAGTTACGAACAAAAAAGTTAAGCATACAAAACAAGTTTTGTTTTTCGCACTTATTAATAAAATGATCTAATTCTCCCACCTGGGCAAGCCTCCCGGACTCCCCCAAACCTTTAACTTTTTGTCAAAAAATATACGCGATTGTCATAAATCAATATAGCTACCACTCAGGAGTAATTTCATTTTTTAGCAGATTAGCAACTTGTAACTCGAAAAATCTTCAAATGGATATCTCACGAAGGAACACTAAAACGACACAAATTTCGTACCTACGTTGAACTATCCAGTAAAAAATAGTTTGTAGAACTTTCCTCACAAAGTAACCCATTTTCATAACAGGAGTGTATACTTTTAGTGTGTTTAATTAACAGCGTGCACAAGTTTTTTGCATAAACCGCGAAGCGTCTGGTTGACGTAACTGATATTCGAAGAGCTGGCGGCTTCCTCGCACAACGTATCAGCATTGCGATTCAACGAGGGAATGCCGCCAGCATCCTTGGTACAATGCCTTTTTAGGTTTCCGTACCTCGAAAGGAAAAAACGGAACCCTTATATGATCACTTTGTAGTCCGTCCGTCCGACATGTATGTCAGGATCCTTTTTCTCTGGAACGGCGTGGAGGTATCAAGCTGGAATTTATATCAAATATTCAGGTCTACTGTCCCTTGGAGCTGTGAAAAAATCAAACTTCTAAGCCAACGGAATCAAAAGATACAGCCGTCTATGCCGCAAATTTTCGATACTCGCAAGGTAATCAAAACCTACAGGGTACTTTCCGTGAAGTCAGAATCTTGAAATTTGGCACAAAGCATCGTCTTATAGCATAGATAAAGGAAAAATTACGAAAATCATAATTTTTAGCTACATCATAAAATAATATATACCTACAGGTTTGTACGGAACCATCGGTGCGCGAGTAAGACTCCCACTTGGCCGGTTTTTAAATTTAAGCTAATTATTAATTTAGTTAATTATTTTTACAGTTACTGTAATACCTTTGTAATATCTATTACAAAGCCCTTAGTGAAATGGCCATCGAGTATCTGAAGAGTGCAAACATTAATCTCTCGATTACTTTTAAACAAGCCCATTAACCTAAAGTACCTAACGATAATTCTAATAATATGATGAGTAAGTAAAAGTTATTTAAATGCTACCACAACATACCCTTTTATCACTAATCGCATTATTAATAAGTAGCCAAAAGTTCATTGTCGTTCAAACACCTGCATTCGCATTTTTATAATTTTCAACACTACATCGTGCAGTTAAATCAATCAATATTCGACCTTACCACATGTAAATAAGTGCTAAAAGACGCACCTGCAATGATAAAATCTAGTTATACCTAATTGAAAGTTCACTTCCACAGCTGTTGCCTTTATAAGTATTGACCGAAGAGAATTAAGTATACTTATTAGTTCTGATAGATCTGACGTCGATATATACATTCTGTTGAGCGGTCAATTTATTAGGTCATCATTTTGATATATTGAAGTAGTTAGGAATAACATATGAGTTCTAGCTTCTGCGCTTAGTAATTAGCATATTAGTTATTAGGCTTCCTAAGTACAATAAGAAAAATATGCTCCGGATGCACACCCGGAGTAAAATTTTGTTACAAAACTAAGTAATCTTACCTATTAATCACTTCCGATACAGGACTACGCCAGGTATTTTTATAATGAATCTAAATACAGGAAACGTATTCTTAAAAACCATTATAAGTTTATGTGGTTTTTCTTCATAATTGTAGTGAACATTTTTTTACAAAGTGAATAACTACTTCACCTACATGGAACAACAAGATTAAGTAGCATGGTTTTATAATGACATGCATAATTTAGATCCATGTTTCGTTTGAGAAATTCAATACAACTGATTTGTAAAAGAGCCCTTGAGGCCTACTTGTAGAACACATTTTTGAATTCGGAATAAAAGTTTTATTTACGAACATAACAACAGTAAAATTTAAACCATCCTTCTACAATGTGTAGGTGTCAAGTTATGGTACTTAAATAGTATTTACAGTACATATGGGGCTACTTTATAGCACTAGTGCGAGAAGTAGCATATTACGTTACTGTGTCGAACATTTAAAGGGCCATATGTACTGTAAAACGTTGTACGATACATGTGCGAATAGGTAATTCGCAACTCGTGTCGATTTAAAACACTCCCTTCGGTCGTGTTTTAATTTATCGCCACTTGTTTCGAATTTCCTATTTTTCGCACTTGTATCGTAATGTACTATTTTACTCAATCGTGATATAATAGAGAGCTTTGTACCGTGTTAAGGCAACGTAGTTGTTGCCTAAGTAAGGTACGAGATTGAAAAGTTTGATTATATCACTTTTGTAAACAATACTTATTCTACGAATCATCTAAAATAATACTCTTTTTGCTATATAATCTTAACAATGAATTAAATTGGTAAGTATCTCAGTAGGCAATAATGTGGTACAAAAGACTGAAACGCGCGACTCCCGCCCCGCGCCCCGCGCTCATTTAGTATTTTCTATGGTAGTGCGGTGACACGTGATTGGTCATTTTTTTTTATATTTGACTATAGCGTATCGAAATAAATCTTAAAGTTGAGTGGGAGCCCAAACATGAGAAATACGCAATTATTGTTTTATTACAGTCGACGAGTAGAAATTAGTCGAAATTAATCCTTCTTTAAAAGTCGTTTAAAAATAAACCTGTGATATCTGAAGTCAATTTACCCACGAACATATATTAAACTAAGCCATTTGAGCTACTCTAGTCGCATAAACCAGGGTCTATTAGAGATATAATGGGCCCAAGATAAGGCCTAACCACCATTACAACTTGGCTGTATAAAAAGTCGTTTTAACTAAGCTGACTTGTACAAACTTAAGCCTATTCGGATCTGAGTTATTGGTAGGGAGGCTTTATGTAGCTGAACGCGTAAATGACAGATTTAAAGCCTACTAATTAAGCGATCTGCGATATGGCGGCTTAACGTCGTTTATCTGATTTTGGGAGTTATTTAAAGGAGTTATCGTGTGGCGACTGCCATACAAATGAGTCTAGCTGTGCCAATGGGAAGGAACACAACTCTTATGAATTCAGGGGCAAAGTATTATCTTCCATTCTAAGATGAGTACATAAATTGATCTTTATTTTGCGCACCTACTTTGTGGACATACTTTGGACCATCTATAATAAAATAAAATACTTAACATTAAGTACAAGTAAAAAGACGATACTGAGTTGTAGGTTTAGGTTAAATGATTTTGCTTCTGCAGTACAAGAATATAGTACTACAAGATTTCAGCAAAATGAAATGGTATATTATATTAGAAGTAGCAGTGTATAAAATGCATGAAATAAATAAGGCAAAGTAAAATGAAGTTAGGAATATCAGGGACATATTTAAATGGCAACAAAGTAACATGGCGCCGGCATTTAGCGGATTAATTCAGTCGGATTAGTTCAGTTGTTATTATGGTACCACTGCTAAAAGCTTGGAATAACCCATAATCCCCTATAAGCTGTTGAGTGAAAGCAACATAAGTAGGCATTCATATGTATATCTAGTAGTAAACACCTCGTTTATAATATACCTCGAACGTAATCAGGTAAATATAAAATACATCATTTAATATTAATGTTTCAAAAACTTTGTACACTTACCATAACGTTAAAAACAGATTATGATAATATCTTAAAATATCCTCATAGTAATGCCACATTTTAAAGGGTACGAGTACACATCTTTAACGACACAGTTTTCAATACCATATTGTGTGAGCTGCCGACTTCAACCACTTAAGTTTGAAACGATTTGTGAATTTCAACTACGCGATAGTACTATCTTTATGGAAGGCCCAGAATCTTGTAATTATCTGCTTGCTGAAGATCTGTTCGTAATATAATTGGGTTCCAGCCAGCTTATCATTTAATAAGGACTCGTAATATCAGTTTTCATTAGTTTACATTTTATCTGGTTATTAAACTTAGTAACATTCAGCAAATTTGATAAGGATTTGATTTATAATAGTATATAATAATAGTTAGGACCTTGACGATCACTCACGCTTATTTATTTAGGGTAAAAGCAATCAAAGTCGTGACGATGGTCAATTGGTCATAATACTCGAGCTTATTGCTTCGTGTGAAATGGCTAATGATAGTAATAACAAATATATAGTTCAGTCAGAATGGGCCTCTTGGAAAAAACTTTGAGATATTTTTTATAGGAATCATAAATGTTCGATCATTGATTGAAAAGGTAACTGAACCTATAAAACTAAGCATTGCAGATAAATCCCGATTTCTCAATGGTGTAACCCTATCCGAGCTACCGTACTTGAAGTAAACTTTAAATGCCAATATCAGCAAAGGGCGCGGGCGCATGCCTCGCCGGCCACCATCCTGTGCGGTCAGCAGGCCAACAATTGCTGACATACTTTATATTACCTATAAGTTAAATTTAAATTTACTCGGTCACGTACTCGTGAGTACTTGTGGTCGCAAAGATATATTTTAAATTAGGTACCTGTTAAAAGTCGCCAAGAGGACGCTACGCTCAGCTTCTTAATATTCGCGAAGGTAGTTTACACCTTTACATACAAAAACTTATACCTCTAAAGGCTTATTATTTATTAATTGAGACATAAATTATTAATAACTATTATTAGAGTATTATGTTGTCGTCGTGTAAAAGGTGATGTTATAAAAAGGCGTTTGAAACAATGACAATTGTTTTGAATGTTTTTATTGACTGAAATAAATGCATATGCATGTATTCATCAACATGTCGAATGTGTAGATGCCAAGCCAGTATATCAAGTTGTCAACAAACATGTTTCATTAAAATATCCCAATACCCATAGCTAGCTGTATTCAATGTGGGTATATGGCAATTAGTCCTCATTAAACGATTGTGTCACAGCATTTATAGATGGCGAATCGGCTTGGCCAGATAATAATATATATGCATGAAAATAGTTTGATAAATAAACACGTTCAAAAACACGAAATTAATCCAAAAATATAAGATTCAATTTTTTTTCTAAGATTTTAGAGGTAAAAAATGTGTTTTTCTGTCTTAATGTATAAGTATTAAACACTTTTAACAGATCCCTTATGTTACAACGAAGAACAATGTATAATTACCTAATTTAATACATTTTCATGATTCTTTTCAATATAATTTGGCGCAACCGCGTGTTAAGTTACGTCACAGGGCGCGCAATTTTTCATAGGGCTTTTTTACTCTTTACTTCAGCTATTTGGAAATTTCTGGGGTACACTAGATAGTAGGTTTATTAGAAATATTTTAATATTAGAATCTATTTTTTTTTTATAATAATAAATATTATAGGACATTATTACACAAATTGACTAAGTCCCACAGTGAGCTCAATAAGGCTTGTGTTGCGGGTACTTAGACAACGATATATATAATATATAAATACTTAAATACATAGAAAACATTCATGACTCAGGAACAAATATCCATGCTCATCACACGAATAAATGCCCTTACCAGGATTTGAACCCGGGACCATCAGCTTCGTAGGCAGGGTCACTACCCACTAGGCCAAACCGGTCGTCAATTGATATCTTCCAAAACAATTATGCATAAAGCTTATTGCTATATCTTACACTAGGTGTACCCACGTTCGCCCAGACTACGATATTTACTTCTAGAAAAAGGTCCATCTCTTATAATGTAGCGGTTATAATTATTTTCATTGAGTACACCTGACATGTCGTCTGAACCGAAGTGACATAAACTTCTTAAACGACATACTTAGGCCTTGTCTATGTGATTATTATACTGATGCGGTTTCGGTGTGATAACCACCTTAGGAGCCGAATATGTGATGATTCATTAGATACTCAAGTTAAAAATACACGGTGTTGTTTTAAAATTCCTTTAATTTTAAGGGTGCATTCCTGAGCTTAAAATAAGTTACTTTCTTGGTTTACTGCAGTTATTTTTTAAAAAGTTTTTTTCATTATAGTATGAAAATCAGCGGGATTGAAAAGTTAGAGAACTTTTAAATTATTTCCTTTTTCGTTCTAAAAGTGCCAATAGTCAACGGCATTACTAATTTTAGAAAGTTTAAACATTAAACAACAATTTAATAAGTAAAAAAAAAATTTCCACAACCGAATACAGATCCACCTCCTTCTATGAAATTGAAGTCGGTTAATAAGCAAATTTTAACGTACAGTTTGCTTTACTTATGAATAGTGATAAATAACTTTAAAATGCCATTAATTGCCGTAAAAACCTTAAATTGTGGCTGTATAAAGCTCTGCCTTTGCTCACTAACGCAAGGTTAAGGTTTAAAAATAAATATTCAGACCGTCAACATCTCCAGCATCCCCTGAGGATGTCTCGTAGAGAGACGAAACACGTGTCGAGTTTTGTACTTTTGGTGGTGGGTTGTAATATTTACTTGCGTATTTATTTTTGCGGTGGAAGGAATACGTAAGTGTAACGGGTTAGCACTGATTGACTAGCACGTTATTTTTTCGCGGTTTAGCAAAGTAATAGTTTGTTTCCTTTTGGTTCCCGCCTTATAAAATCGATGTAAATACAATTCAAGAAAAGAAAACATTTTTTTTATTGAAGAATTTTTTGTGATAAAAAAACCGGCCAAGTGCGACTCGGACTCGCACAGGAAGGGTTCCGTACCATCTATAAAAACCACCCATCCAAGTACTGGCGGCCTACCGCGAACCACGTTCGACGTGTTGCCTCTCTGTCGCACTTGTAAATTCGTACGTAAGCGTGATAGGGAGGTAACACGTCGAACGTGGTTCGCGGTAGGCCCTCTGACCCCGCCCGACGTTACTTAACTTCGGTGATTGGATGAGAACCTCGAGATTGGAAATAAATATTTATTTTATTCTGTTTTTAGTATTTGTTGTTATAGCGGCAACAGAAATACATAATCTGTAGAAACTTCAACTGGCTAACTATAACGGTTCATGAGATACAGCCTGGTGACAGACGGACGGACGGACAGCGGAGTCTCAGTAATAGGGTCCCGTTTGACCCTTTGGGTACGGAACCTTAAAAATTGCCAATGCGGGATTAGTAAAATTAGAACAATTATCAATTATTCCAGGCGGGTAAATAAGACCATATTTTACCATTTGTTTCCACCTAATTCATCATGCGACGGGGACATAAAGAAGAACACCAATTTTCTGCACTAGAGCAGAAACGTATCAGTTTCTGTGCATTTTTTAGATTAACAAGACCCACTTTCAGAGCATGAGATATGAAAATATCATAACACTTGTGTCCTACATATATGAATTACCTGTTAGTACTAGTACTTATCGATTATTTTATTAAGTTTACAATAAAATCGCGCCATTGTTCACTACAATAGCCTGACTGCTAAATAAAAAAGAGTTCCGACTCGATGTAAATCGATTAACAACACAAAAAAAAATTAAATATTTACCCAGTTCAATCTGGCGCCGAGACAAATCGATCAAAGCCCTCATCTTTACAGAATATCTAAATTAAATTGATAAAATACAAAAAATTGCGTATCTGAACTTTCTGGGTAAAGAATAGCAATTATTTTGAACAAACGGGAATAGATAATGCAGAATCATCATTCGAAGTTACGTTCCTTCAATGAAAAATTTGATGAGCTAAGTAAGTGATTTTAGGAGCCTTTTTACAAGCTCTTATTTAACTTGCCCTGTTAGTTAGTATTATGTTATTTTGTTAGTGTCAAATCTTGGAAGTCAAAGACCCACTTCCCGATTTCCAAGTGAGCTGAAAATTTGCATGCATATGCAAGTCGGGTGACGATGCAATATCAAGCTGATCTGGCCGCGTAGCCAACGTTACAATCGTTAACGCTCCGCAGCGTAGCGTAGTCATCTCTCTCTATCTCTCTTCCATATTAGTGCAACTGTGACTGTTGCGTTTCGTTCGCCACGGAGCGTGAACGATAGCCACATTGGCTACTCGGGCTGATGATGGAGACAGGAGGTGGCTATAGGAACTCTGTGACGAAAAAATGCAACCTAATTGTGTTTGGGATTTTTAGATATTGTCTAATCTGTCTGTATTATCTGTGAGTATTAGTTGCCCGTGATAAGAAAAGTACAGTCAGCGACAAAAGATTGTACCAAAAATGTTTTTTTTTTTTGCCAAAAACTTATTAATCATATACATTTATTATTTCGTTATGAAGGTTATATTCGAATAACTACCCGATCTTAGCAATAAGTTTAGGTATGTGTAAATATGTTTTTTTTTTCCTATGAGCTTTTATTGCCTATTGGCTACTCAAGAGGGCCGAGATCATCACACTTGCGTGATGGTACCATTAGTACGGTCACGTCTGAAAATATCGAAACGAAAAAAGTGCCAAAAATATGTATACACGACTTTCTTGCCCCTATTTTAAGTTAGTGTAAATATATTTTTGGCACATTTTTCATACCGATATTTTCAGACGTGACTGTACCATAGGTAACATTTCATTATTACCAAAGTTTCGTAGGCAAACCCCTAATGTAAATTTATTCGATAGCGTAACGTGACGAACGCTTTTGCGTTAAGTCTCATTTTGTATGGGATTTAGAAAAAGCGCGCCAAGCGGAACGTTTTGTAAACTCAAAATCCCATACAAAATGAGACTTAACGCAAACACGTACGTCACGTCTCGCTATCGAATATATTTACACAAGGGGTACAAGGCGTGGGCACAGAAGTAAAGAAATCCGATTTCTGTGCCGATTCGTACCTTGTGACAGTGATAATAATATTATATTCTACCAGGTTTTATATTGATTGTCACTGTGATAAGGTACGAATTGGCACAGGGTGCCTAGCCAAGCTGACCATCGCTTGCTCTACGATAACGAAACGCTTTGTATCTCTTTATCACTCTTCCAAATTAGTCCGACAGTGACAGTTCTGTTTCGTTCGCTACGGAACGTTAACGATTGGTTCGTTGGCTAATCACCCAGATGACATATTTCCTGTACAGTCGGCATCAAAAGTTCCGGATCAGACTACCATTCTCAACCAGCTTATCAAAAAAGAGATAATCTCTCTATATAGAACAACCGTATACCGTCTAGGTAACAGGCCCTATTGAACTAGAGAGACTGATCGTGTCATTCAAGAAGACGCGTGCCGTGACTTGTATTATCAAGTTATTAAAGGTTAAATTTGAAATCTGCGCGTTATCGTGGATGACACCAAGTATATTTGGAATAGTTATCAGGGGTGGCAGATACTTTCGGCGCGATTTTTCGTCCGATACGATACTATTGATGCTAACTAGCATTAAATTAAGACTCTTGTAAGCCTTTGTAAGGCAGAGGGAATATATCGTCAGGTGACAAGCAAAACTTCCTAATTACCCACACAAGTTCATACATAATGGACCTTGCTACTACAAGAAGGTTGATTTTTGTTCAATTATTTTTTAATAATAAGTGAGTTTTGCTTGTCACTTGGCGATATTTCCCATCTGATTTTGAACTTTATTTCAAAGTGATAGGATTTAATATTGCATAATTCCTGACCCCCTTATGCCTTATAAAGGACTAAAATCCCTGTAAATGCACGCCATAAATTACTTTTAGGTTTCAAAGCGTTTAAGCGTTCCGTCAGGAAAACCGACATATCTTTATATACGAGTAACTACACGGGTCAACAGTGGTTTTGCTGCCTCTGGTATAAGATTGATTTCCGATGTATTTAATACTCACAATTTATGAAAGTATCAATGATTTTGGAAGATTTGCTCTAATTATATGTAACTCCCTATCTTCATTTTATATTTAAAAAATCGAAATATATGATACGAAATATGCTGAAATCATAAAAACTAGAGCACATTCATAACTTTTGTGAATATATGTGTCAACTGTGCACCTGAAAACTTATAAATTCGCACAGATATCTAGGGCAACAAAAAAATAATGTTTTTTTGTAGAGCTGTGCTATCAGTCGGCGTCAAAGATATGTTAATATTTTTGCACCATACTCCTTTTTAACAAGATGAACAATGTAATATAAGTACACCGTGGGCAGGTAAAACCCGACAGAGAAGGTATATTCTTGACCGCATTTAGAAACTAAAATGATATAAAAAAAAATGAAATCGGTCTTGTCTTCGGTCTTTTTTTTAATGAGGGTTTGAAGGTCATATCGGTCGGATAATGACAATTCTTGTGATAATTTGGTTCTGTAATAACTTAGTAACAAACGCCTGTGATGCTGCCGCTATGTGGCTTGGATTAGGCATAACTACTGACAGACATTTAAATTTAACAGGAAACTCACAATTATTATTAAATAAAAACTATATTCGTTGTAATGTTTTTTTCCTAGACGTTAAAAGGTGTGTGTAGAAACGCAAAAAAAATATATATATTTGCCGTTTTTGACCAAAGTCTATGAGCCAGGGCTCGTACATGTCATGCCGTTGACGGAGAAACTGCGTCACGCTACATAGAGTATCATTCCCATTAGTATTTTCGTATTAGTTAATCAATTTTCAACCTCTCTAGTTCACTGATACAGACACTTGACAATCAGTACAGAAATGTGTACCTGATTTTCATCTTATTGTCACTCAACTAAATAATAGATTGTTAGTTTATTAAAAAATACATATTTTATACACACGCCAATAAGTTAGTTATCAAGTTTTGTAGTGTTATAAAAAACTCCCTGTATGTTAAATTATTCAAGTCATTTTTGCGTCAACGGCATGAAATGTACGGGCGCTGCATATGACATTTTTACATCCTTATGGGGTCAAAAAGGCGTGGTTAAAATCTGTCAGGTTTTACCAGCCCACGGTGTATTTGACGTCGACTACAACTCGTGTAAACTAAGCAAGTTTCATCAATCAAGTGTAATCTCGCGTATGCAATAGCAATTACTCGTTCTAGTTACTTGTTACATTTTGCACGGAGCTTGGCTTACCCGTTATCGCACATCTCCGCTCGCCCATCTGGAAACAAGGAAAGTTTGTTATTGCTTTGATTATTTGAAATATAATTTTAATGCGACTATAATTAATAATTTACTTGGTCTATTTACTTAACTTACACTATAAACATTTTAAAAGGTAATAAATACTAATCTAGAGCACAGCCTAACTGGGGAAGTATCTCCACCTTACAGAAAACCGCAGCCAAATAACACTAGACCCTACTCGTAGTGTTGTGTTCCTGCCGGTGAGTAAGGTTGCCAGAGCTCAAAGAGGGTGCGGAGTTTTAGGGTCGGCAACACGCATGTAACACCTTTGGAGTTGCAGGCTATGGAGACTGCTTATCATCAGGTGGGCCACATGCTTATTTGCCACCGACGTAGTATAAAAAAACTGATATATACAAATTAGAAAGTAAATTAGTCTGAGGAAAACTATTGCTCAAAACGAGTCTCAAGGTAAGGTGCGTGAAAAATCCAGTGTGTGGTTTGTTTGGTGTTGTTTTCGGCAACATTTCACATAATGGTTACAATCAGATTGCCAGTGCAGTAGCGTTAAGATGACGTTCAGATGATATTCAGACAAAAATAGTGATAAAGTCCCCTTTTGTCACTTTCTTGACTCGAAATTGAAACTTGCTGTAGTATTTTTAATAAAACGCTTTACCTATATTGGACTTGGTTTTGTGTTTATTTTAGTGTGAAGAAATTTCTTAATATTAATAAAATTACAGCACATCCATCTGTGTGTGTAGTAGGCAAGAGAGTTTTATCAAAGTGACAGCCATAGATAACATATTTTTAGAAGTGCGTTCGTAAACATCACTCCACTTGCATACATAGGAAGAGATTGCGTAGCGCGTGCTGCACTTCCGTCTTGAGAAAAAAACAAACGTAATTCTAGTTACAAAATAATCTGCAATCGGCACACACGCGTTGTCTCGTAAACTGCGGAGTTCGTGCGAATCGGCAGTTCTACCTTAAGTTACGACAAACGTAACGAACGACACGCAAGAATCTAAGGGTGCCTATTTTTCAGATAATAAATGATGAACATTTTGGCATATGAAACTTATATTACTTAAGTAACGTTTTTGTGTATACTGTACTAAAATTAAATCAAGGATAAATACATTAAATATAAATACTAAAAACAACATTCTATTTTCTATCTTTAGAAACAATGAAGTCAACACTTTATTAACTCTGCATTACTGTTCCGTTACTTCAATTTCGAGCCTCTTCCACAGATGAGATCTTAATACTATCTTCTAACTGTCATAATATCGTATTAGGACTATTTTAGTAACAACAATTTTCTACCCTGTGTTCCATGAAATAAGGAGCAATTTTAAACAAATAGGGATTTAAGAAATATGAGTTGATGTTACGCTAGGATATGATCGAGCAAATTGCGCGGGCGGTTTTTTGCTCTTTTCTACTCACTGGTATTTTGTGGTACGGCAGAGGGTAAACTGTGAAATTCTTAGTTTAGGGTTATCAGAAAAACTTATTCAACAATACTTAGGTAAGTAGGTACAAGTGCTAAAGAGTTTAAAAAAACTTAGGTTTATAGATTGCAATAATGGATAATTGAAAAAATATCTAAATTATATTTTTTATTTTTTATCGTATGATAAAATAATGCATAAATAGAAACAGTCATTTAATGTCCACTTTATGGCTTCGTGGTCTTCAGGAGGAGCATGTATGTTTGTGTGGCACTCTATAGAGATCAAACGCGTGGGCTGATTTTGATGATCCTTACGTCCGTCGATTTAAATATCTTAATTTTTCCGAGTGTCACTAAAGATATGAAAGTAAGAAAAAGACAATATGACGATAATCCGAAGCTAAAAAGTAAAAAAAGCGCCCAAGTGCGAGTCGGACTCGCCCATGAAGGGTTCCGTACCATTTATGACGTATTAAAAAAAATACTTACTAGATCTCGTTCAAACCACTTTTCGGTGGAAGTTCGCATGGTAATGTATATCATATATTTTTTTTAGATTTTTCATTCTGTTATTTTAGAAGTTACAGGGGGGGGACACTTTTTTTCACTTTGGAAGTGTCTCTCGCGCAAACTATTCAGTTTAGAAAAAAAATATATTAGGAACCTACATATCATTTTTGAA
Source organism: Cydia pomonella (assembly GCF_033807575.1). Classification (NCBI taxonomy): domain Eukaryota; kingdom Metazoa; phylum Arthropoda; class Insecta; order Lepidoptera; family Tortricidae; genus Cydia; species Cydia pomonella. The sequence goes on from NC_084712.1 coordinate 15,765,083, forward strand.
GACCTATCCATAGATACCCCACACGTAAGGGTTTGATGAAAAATTTTTTTAAAATTTTATGATGTATAAAAAAAAACTACTTACTAGATCTCGTTCAAACCAATTTTCGGTGGAAGTTTGCATGGCAATGTATATCATATATTTTTTTTAGATTTTTCATTCTGTTATTTTAGAAGTTACGGGGGGGGGGGGGAGGGGACACACATTTTACCACTTTGGAAGTGTCTCTCGCGCAAACTATTCAGTTAAGAAAAAAATCATATTAGAAACCTCAATATCATTTTTAAAGACCTATCCATAGATACCCCACACGTATGGGTTTGATGAAAAAAGATTTTTCGAGTTTCAGTTCTAAGTATGGGGAACCCCCAAAATTTATTGTTTTTTTTCTATGTTTGTGTAAAAATCCAAATGCGGTTCATAGAATACATCTACTTATCAAGTTTGAACAGTATAGCTCTTATAGTTTCGGAAAAAAGTGGCGGTGACATACCTAAACGGACAGACAGACGGACATGACGAATCTATAAGGGTTCCGTTTTTTGCCATTTGGCTACGGAACCCTAAAAACAAACCGACACTATGTTGAGTGGGTTCATTGTGTAGGGATTTAAAAATCATCTTTAGCTTTGATTGCTCGTTTTTAATTTTGAATGACCAATTAGAACCTAACGTAAAGGTCGATATCGGATATACTTTTTTTTTAATTTACTTGGTTAGTAATGGAAACGGTTAACAACCCTGGCGTGATGTAGCGAAATAAAGATGGGCGATAGGGCGCAATAATTTGATTCGCTTCTCGCCTCGGCCGCTCACGACGGCCACGAGCCAAATTGGGGCCTGTGAGGCTCACCTGGTTTTAGGACCAAAGTGTAAAATGCTTAAATGTTTATTACCTCTCTTTTACCCATAGTCCTTAAGAGGAATTCCTAGTTGCGATTTTTCCATACAAAGGCTCTCGATTGTTTCCTCCCTGGATTTTTAACCTAGAGCAATGATTTTTTTTCAAATAAGATCAATCAATAATATGTGCCGCTATGTTTTGTTTTTTTTTTGTATTATTTAATTTTGAAGAAACATACAGCGTCTCGAAAATCGCAAAAACAGCTCAATTGAATTGGCTGCAAAAAAGGCGCAGTATACAAATATGACAACAAATATTCAAAAATCAAAACATAGCGGTATTAATTATTTCTTCCTCTTGCAGTTTCCAAAATTTCATAATGATTGTTTGTGGAGGAGGAAACAGTCGAGAGTGAATCCTCGATTTTAGAGTTTTTTGAGTGGGAATTTTAGTCCGAGCTACAGTTGTCCTTATCGCACGCAGGCACTCCCGCCCATCGCAGCGCGACAGAAACATAGCTTCAAAAATTCAAGATTTAAAAAGTTGCTCAGCTAGGTATGGCTCCTAAGCTACATTATTACTAGGGTTATTGTGGGCCTTTGAGTTCCACATCGACTAAACAGTGATCTATTGTGACTATTGAAACAAATATTCCTCTAGAACTATTTATTGAAGTCTGTCAAATATACATTTGAAAATACAGCAGTTATATATAAAAAGTATGTACCTGATGGCCAGTTTCAACACTCCCCCTACATCAGGGCAGGCTTACTTATCATGCCCAACAAGGTGTGTGCTCTGAGGAAGCTTTCCTTGGGCAAAGCTTTTGTCAACGTATCCGCTACTTGCTCCTTGGATGGCACGTAGAGGACATCTACCATCTTTTCGTGGTGCAGTTCTTGCACGAACTTATACCGTGTATCTATATGCTTAGTCTTGAAATGGAACACAGGGTTTTTGACTAGCTTGATTGCACTTTGGTTGTCCACAAACAATGTAGGTATAACGTCGAATCCTCGCACTTCTTTATAGAGACGATTGAGCCAAATTACCGTCTGGGCTGCTAGGCTGGCTGCAACAAATTCTGCCTCGGTCGTTGAAAGGCTCACACATCTTTGCGTTTTTGAAGACCACGACACTGCTCCCCCTGCGGCCAGACATACATAGCCAGAAGTCGACCTTCTCGTAGCCTTGTCTCCGGCGTAGTCCGCATCGCTATACGCTACGAAAGAATTTCCTTCCGCTGACGAATACTTGTACAATATACCAAGGCATTGGGTTCCCTTCAAGTATCTCAAGACTCGTTTAGCGATCGCATAGTGGCACGTATCGGGTTTTTCAACATGTTTCGATAATACATTTACAGCAAAGGAAATATCCGGTCTACTCACAACCGATAAATATAATAATTTTCCAACCAATTCTCTGTAATGAAAATTATTGACATTCGTGTCACTGTCGAGTTTGAAATTTTCTGTCATCTGACTTTTGTCTATCGGAATAACAACAGAGTTTGCAGCACACATGTCATAATGTTTTAAAATAGTTTTTATGTAGGCTTCCTGGTTGATAAATATTGAGCCGTCATTTAGGCGATTTATTTCTAGCCCAAGATAGCAGCCAACTTCAGAAGTTCGAACTTGAAATTCTGCCGTCAGGGCACTCAGGAACTCTTCCATACATGTTTTGTTTGGGGATAGGACTAATCCATCATCCACGTAGATCATGACGATGAGTTGCCGATCTTGGCTTATAAACAAGCACGGATCAGAGTCACTTTGCTGAAGCTTATATTTAAACAGGAACGAACAAAACTTCTTGTTCCAGCACCGTGGTGCTTGTTTCAAGCCGTATAGGCTTTTGAGAAGCTTGCAGACGCGGCCTGATCCGTCGTCAAATCCCACAGGTTGCTCCATATATATAACCTCGTCGATGTCGCCGTACAGAAAGGCAGTCTTGACATCGAATTGGGTAATGTGCATTTTTCTAAGAACTGCTTCGCTAAGCATAGTCCGAATCGTATCCCAGCGAACAACAGGGCTAAAAGTTTCGTGATAATCGATCCCGTGCTCTTGGCTGAATCCTCTGATGACTAGTCGAGCTTTAAAACGTTCAATAGAACCATCAACATTCTTTTTGATTTTGTAGACCCATTTGTTGCTGAGGGCCTCTCTATTTTGAGGTAAATCAACAAGAGTCCACGTATTGTTTTGTTTAAGAGAATTCATTTCCTCTTCCATGGCATTACGCCATTCTTTATGGTTCTTTGAATCCATTGCTTGCTTGTAAGTCTGAGGTTCATCTTCTGAAAGACATATACAGCAATTAGATCGGGAACTTTGAAGTAATCGTCTATCTCTTAGATTGTAGCGATTTACTGGATCTTCATTAGAGTTAGGAGGAGTTTCAACTTCGCTAGTTTCGGGTATATCGGGTAGTACAGCCTCATCCGGAATAGCCTCATTACGAGAGTCGTTTTCTGTTTCAAAAATCTCAGCTGTTTCTGGATCTTCATGCTCGCCTATAACACATGGAAGCTTGCAAAAGTCGGAAGAAACTGTTTCTGATCTAAACAGTACATCTCTTGAGATGATAACGTCGTTCTTTTCAGGTATCCAGATACGATAGCCGTCTTTGTCTCCGCAATATCCCACCAAATATCCTTTTATAGCCTTCTTATCGAGCTTCTTACGTTTCTGCTTAGGGATATGTACAAAACATTCTGTGCCGAAAATACGTAGATGGTCAATACAAGGTGTCTTGTTATACCAGAGCTCATAAGGTGTCTTCCCTTTAATCTGTGTTGGTCCAGTCCTGTTAATTACGTAACTCGCAGTATTAATGGCTTCAGCCCACAATTTTTTCGGAAGGTCTTTATTGTATAGCATGCTTCTTGCTGCCTCAACAAGAATCCTATTTTCTCTCTCTGCACCGCCATTTTGTTCTGCTGTGTAAGGCATACTCATGCGGTGATGTAGGCCAATTTCTTCGGTGATACGGTGTACTTCGACATTGTTGAATTCTTTTCCACCATCTGTGAGTAATTCTTTAACAACATGACCGGCCGTTTTAATTTCAGCAATAAATTTGGGTAGTACGCTGGCTACTTCGGATTTTTGTTTTAGGAAGTATACTCTTCTAAATTTTGTGAAATCATCTTTAAATACAACGAAGTATCTTTTTCCACCAAGTGATAATTCTGACATAGGTCCACAAACGTCAGCGTTAATTTGATCGCCTGGTTTATTGCCACGATGTTGTCTTGTACCGAATGACAATCTAGTCCTTTTTCCGTATACACAGCCATCACAGTCATCTTTCTCTGGTGAAAATTTTATACCGTTGCGTGTAAGGACTTCCTTTACATGTCTTTTATTTTGATGACAAAATCTTTCGTGCCAAATTTGTAAGTTAGTCCCTTCTTTGACCACACATGCATTTGCAGTTCTTACTCTCATTAGAAGTTTATACAGATTACCATCTCTGATGCTGACAGCTTTAACTTTGCCGCTCTTGTCTTTAAAGATGCGCTTGTCCTTGTCGGCTACCTCAATGTAACCGTGGTCTAAGGCTGAACCAGCTGAGAAAAGGTTTTGACCTGCTTGCGGTACATACCACACGTTAGTAAGGTGAGCACGATTCCATTTGCCATGTACAGACATTTCTACGTCAACAATTCCTTGGCCATAAGCATACATAGCCCGATCATCTCCAAGGCGCAGGGCTTTTGGGTTATCGAAAGGTGTATAGCTTCTGAACCAATTTGCGCTAGACGTGACATGATGAGACGCACCAGAGTCAACGATCCAGTTTGAATTGGGATCGCTAAGACGAGACAGAAACGCATCTCCATCAGCCTGAGTGGACTCGTTACTCGCAGGTTTCTTTGTGTTGTTTCGCTTCTTAGATTTCTTGAGCAAGAAACACGCCGATCTCTTATGTCCGATTTTGTTGCAGTGTGTGCATTTAACGTTAGGTTTACTTGATATGAGAGCTTCGTCAGACATAGAAGTGGAAGAATTAGTACCGAGATCTCCAAGGCGTTGCTCGTGAAGGCGCAGACGTTCCATAAGAGTAGAAATATTTCTATTCTCTTTAGGCACTGACTCCCAGGCATTTTTGAACTCGAGGTATGTTGAAGGTAAGGTATTCAATATCCTGTTCATAAGTAATGATTGAGGGAGTGCTCCTTCTTCCTTTAATTCGTCGTTGAGTTGTTGCCATAATGTATGTAGCTTAGAGACGTGCATAGCAATATCATCAGCTTCATCTTTAGTATAGGTAAACAACTGGCAGTACAACAAATCGAGTCTTCTCTCATTCTTCTGCTCGTAGACCGAGTGAAGTTTATCCCACATTTCCTTACCAGATTTGGCAGTGAGAATATGCCGTTTCGGTTCGGCGGACACGCTACATCCTATGATGCATTGCAATAGTGAATCACGTTCTTCATATTTGATAAGCTTCTTTTGATAACTTTCGGTTTCGTCAGCCGGCGCATCACTACTTGGCGGAACAGGAACAGACTCGACGCCTTTTACTATACCTTGCAGTTTGTGCATAGTTAGTTGCAGGTTTATGTCGAACTTCCATTCTAACCAGTTGTCTTGACCGCGTAGCTTTTCAATATTAAAGCGATCTAGTTTTTGACCACTCATATTTTATACGGAACACAAAATCTCAAAAGATAAAACTCATCAGAAAAATAGAAGAAAAAGCTCACTATAAAAGGTATATTTGTAAATATTTAACCATAACCTATTGAAACAAATATTCCTCTAGAACTATTTATTGAAGTCTGTCAAATATACATTTGAAAATACAGCAGTTATATATAAAAAGTATGTACCTGATGGCCAGTTTCAACAGTGACGGCCCTTTAAAGTTCACTAATGCCCATTGAATCCAGGAAATTCCAGATTCTTTGGGCCGCAATGCTCTGTACCTCATAGGGTTGCAATAAGTACCGCCCTAAGTTACGAGTAGGTACTTCTTTTTAATATTAGTGGTCCATGTGAACAGATAATGTGCATTGCAGTCTCCTCGGACTCCTGGCAGAACCTGCATGTCGCACCTTGTTTCTTTCAAATTTGAAACATGTGTTTGTTCAACTTACAGTGTCCAGTCAATATTCAAGTCACCGCGCAAGTTTTGTCTTTTTAGCCCTAGAAGCTCCTTAGCAGTTTTGTTGTTGAACCCTTTGATTAGAGCTTTCGAGTGTTCTTGTCCTTCGACGAATTTCCACCAATCGATTGTTCTCGCTCTTTCTAAGTTGCAGGGCAGAGAATATGCAATATGCATCCCGTTTTGTGAGGGTTCTGGGCTGACCAGGGATGTATCTGTCCCTTTCTAGCAAGTTAGTCCGCTTCTTCGTTTATATAATTATATCACTCCGTTCGTTAAGTTACATAACCTCGCTGTACGTCATCGATACCAAGCATTAATTATAATAACAATACATAAAATCTCCTTATTGGAAGTGTGTAAAAATGTTGCCTATATATCCGCCTTAATCTATCTTAATTTTCGATGCTACGGTAAAATAGAAGACACAAATGTAATATGATGTAAAACGCATGAACAAATAAAGCATTAAAAAAAAGTTATTTAAAAATGTGACATAATATTTGTCACCCGAGCCATGGACACAAACCAATAGTCATTTCATCTAACCATATTGGTTTAGTTATTTAGAAGCCTAGTACGACACAAACCTACATGGTTTATGATGACTTGTTTGGCCTAGTGGGTAGTGACCCTGCCTATGAAGCCGATTATCCCGAGTTCTAATCCTGGTAAGAGCATTTATTTGTGTGATGAGCACGAATTTTTTTCCTGTCTCATGGGTGTTTATCTAAGTATTTACGTATTTGTAAGTGTATTATACACAGTGTTTTATTGAATTCCGTTAACTCCGGGGTATGGGTAACGTTTAAGGAAACTAAATGGCAAAGTTAATTTTCAAAAAAAGAAATATATTTTGTATTTTTTTTATATATATAAAGTGTTACAACAACGCTACATGTAACATGGGCATTACATTTATATAATTCAACCAAACAATTGAAAACCGTAACATATCAATGTCATTTCGAATATCGATCGTCCGAGATAGTACTTACGTTTAGTAGCAAATGTACACACTCGTACTAAACACTAATCAATATGTAAACAGGCCTTAAGGCAAGTGTATGTGTATATGCTCGTAAGGGCCTTAGAAGATAAAAATAAATTATTGATTATATTCGAAATGGAGTTAATTAGAATACCGGTGTCTCTGAGAAAGTTACTTAATTTAAGCTCAGGAATGCACCCTTGAAATTCACGGAAAAAAAAAAACACGGTGTATATCGTTGTCCACAACACAAGCCTTCTTGAGCTTACTGTGGGACTTAGTCAATTTGTGTAAGGATGTCCTATAATATTTTTATGTATACGGTAATAGATGAAAAACACTTAAACGTCTCGTAATCATAAAATAAACAATGTCACAATTCGAAAATACATAACGTTTTCTGAAAACATTCTATCACATAAATTCCGAGATTGGCTACGCAAAGTTGCAAATAAATATAACATGCTTATCCATTCCTGATTACCGCCTTATTTTATTGATAACAGTAAATAAAATATAAATGGCGGCCTGAGCTCACAATCAGGTAGCGATATACCAGCGAGCATTCAAAACATCCATTAATTATATCTGCCTAACAAAACCGATATTTATTGCACACATTTCAAGCACAAAATAACCTATTAATAATGTAAATGATAACGATTTCGTTCGGGACGGCGCGTGAGCTGAATCAGAACCGGGTACAAATATTTTTAGAAAATACGGACTATTTAGATTTGAGGGGACGTACATACCTACTAAAGATCTTTTAATGACAGCTTATGAACCATTTATATAAATAAATATTTTACAAAAACGGTGCATTCATCTCCAAACTATCAACCTGTGATACGTACAGATTTTATTTCTTCCATCCCATCCAAAGACGAGTATCCACCAGTACCAGGTATGAGCCAAAACGGGACCCCAACCTTGTTCTTTTAACCGCTGGCCCAGATTTTTAATAAAAGTTTTCACCTCAGGACACCGGTGTCCACCAGTTTCCACTGCAATCGGGACAAAGTCGTTCACTGGTTCCAAGTTCGAGTATTCAATTCAAATTCAAATAAACACAAAATGTAACAATACAGGACTAGCCTAAGACATTACATTTCTTATAACTAAGGTCATTATATATATGTTAAGAAATACTAATAATAATAAATACTTATGTGATTATGGAGTTTTATTTCATGAGTCAGAAGTAGGTAACCGAGGACAGTATTAGGTGTAACAATGTTTTGTACTAATTCAATACCACGTTCTGATCTAACCCAATCGACTGGGGAGCAACAGTAGTGCGGCGAGTTATAAATCGAGTGACCTGCGCGAGAGTCGGTCTTTTTGCAAACGTTTTCAATTTGTTCTCGTTCGTTTACTCGCGTTTAGTTCGGATTATGCGATACTTAATACATTGTTGCAGTTAGCCGAGGGAATAATAATTATGATTTTACTTTTTTGTTTTTGTTTAGACTAACGGCCCGATTTGAACTTTAAGATACGTCAAACATTTCTTTATACAACCACGTCGCTTTTGACATTGACATATCTGATCCATATCGTGTCTAGACCTAGTATTTGGCGTATCTTAAGTTACGCTCCCATTTAAAAAAGACATTCTGAACTTACATGAAATGAACATTTGTGGCTTTTCATCAGAGAAGGGTCCTTATCCTTCATGTGCAATAAGTACCATTATATTAGAATGTCTGTTGGAATTTCAGATAAAATGATCCTTCTTCCACTTGAAGCATATGGACCCTTCTGGATGGTAAGCCACATTTACGTAACGTAAATCGCTTGTATGGCGATTGTATGGCGGCGGACAAGTTTTTGTGACTCTTAAGGCCAGTTGCACCAACCATCATTGATAGACCGATCAACGTAACTTGGCAGTGAAGTATGAAACTTGACATACAACAAAGTTGAGCGAATCAAACAGTACCTACCTTACAAACGGCTCGGTGCAACCGACTCTTATTCAAAGCCCCTACGGCTACAGTTCACTGTAAAGGCACATACTGCACTACATATACTAAACTAAATGAATAACTAGCTTAAATCTAAAATAGGCCCTTGAAGCATTGTACCAAGGATGCTAGCTGCATTTCCTCGTTGTATCGCAATGCTAATACGTTGTGCAAGGAAGTCGGCTTCTTTTCGGTCACCAGTTACGTCAACCAGATTCACGATTTATGGAATACTTGTGCGCGCTATTAACTAAACACACTAAAACTATACACTCCGGTAATACGGGTTACTTTGTGAGGAAAGTTCTACAAACTATTTTTGACTTGATAGTTCAACATACGAAATGTGAGTCGTTTGGATCCCCATATGGACCTAAAGTTTCAGCGCCAAATGGTACAAAATTCCGCATTCCATTTGGTTTACTTATAATTCCGCCGCTCCGCCCGCTTTTACATTAGTCCGTGAGGTGATACGGTGCCAGTGTGTCTACGCAAATAAGTAGCATCCTGTGGGATCCATCCTCCTCCCCCTCATCATCATCCTGTTTCTATTATGAATTTAAACATGAGCCCTATTCAAATTTAACGTATTACGGTCGTGAACTTATTTTGATACGACCTTGAAGATTGCTCGCGCTGATTTGTGCGTGCGAAATGAAGAAAAGTCATACACGTAGATGCGCGCTAAGCTCTAAGACGATCTTCAAAGTCGTGTCAAAACTAGTTCATAATTTCTGGTTCTCATCCAATCACCGAAGTTAAGCAACGTCGGGCGGGGTCAGTACTTGGATGGGTGACCGTTTTTATAGATAATGGTACGGAACCCTTCCTGTGCGAGTCCGACTCGCACTTGGCCAGTTTTTTATTATTTATCCAAGCACAGTCCGATGCACAGATAACTGGACCCCCTGCATAAAAATTTGTTTGCAGGGGGGTCAACTATCTTTCCAACTGACTGTAGAGTCAAAATGTTTTGAACTGTTCTAATGAATAGAATCTTCTAAGCATTGAGTTTAAAATGGCAAACGGGAGGCACCATAAAAAAAGTTTCAGGGCGCTATGTCACGTTTGACAATTATCAAGTCTATAGCGTTATCGAATAGACTCGTAATGAACAATACGAGTAAAATGCAGAGGGCAGTCGACACGCGTCAAAAGGCATGTGGCAATGCAGGTAGTTTGCTGATGCCGATTAGTACAGTCCATTATGCCTACGGCTATACTCGTAGAAATGATAATTGACGAACGTGACATGGCGCCTCGTACATAACGCCTCATTGACTAGACTACTGGTCCGATTCGGACTTTAAGATATGTCAAAAACTTGCTAACGATACGATATGGATTTCTTAAAACAAAAACGCCACTTTTGACACTTCCATATCCGATCCATATCGTATTTAAATATCTTTAGCAGACTTTTGACGTATCTTAAAGATCGAATCGGGCCGTACGCCAGTAGTTTCCTGGCGTGAACCAGACCGCCCCCTCGGTCGACCTTCTCGCGTTCGTCACGCCCAGCTATTTCGTCTGAAACAGTTGCAATAAACCCTATCAGTATTGAATTATTTATCTATCTTTAGCGAGTTGCCTTTTTTATGTATATATGCTCCGCTATATATTAAACTAAATGCATTTCTGACTTTACCTGTTTATATTTTTATATATTCTTAGATATTCCCAACCCACTCACTTCCGCTTTGATTTTTTTCCATGCATTAGTATCTAACTTGTGTTAAATATTACTTGCTAAATCACTGTCTGGCACTGCCTTTACTGTTCTGAACTATCTTCTTGCCCTTGGCTCCACGGAAGACCAGCGCTGTAGCATATATATGTTAGAGCATATGCTGAGCATTTGTAGCCTCTATTCCAGCATCAACATTGTAACAATTGCATGTAGTAAGTAGTTATAACTGTTTAGTGTATTAAATCTTCTTTCTTTCTTTCTTTTAAATAATGTGGTGCTGTTTGTAGATAGTGTTGCAATAAACGTTTTTCTATTCTATTCTATTAACCTATTATTCACAGATATCTTCATACAATCACAGCTACCTGAGATAATGCTAACTTGCTTTCCATTCAGCAGATACTTATTTTCAGGGTTCTGATATCAATAAAAAATCTAATACTTTCGTTTTGACCGTGTCTACAGTTTTGCTAAGAGATTACTAGGTACAGGTGTGTACTTCGTTTTTAGGGTTGCGTAGTCAACATTTTTTATTATGCAAATATATGCATAGTGACGAAGAAATCGTTTTTTGTTCCTTCATGTTTTGATTTTCTAAATATATTATTACTATAATTTAGGGAAATTTTGCTTTTGCTGTAACCCAATAATAATAAAAAACTGCTTTTTTCCTCGGATAAAATGCCACGGATAAAACTCATGATCTACATCAAAGCGCAATGCATATGCCACACATGAGGTATTATAGTTTAATTCCGACTGCCTTAACATCCGGATATAATTCCTTACAGTTCTGTGGTCTAGAAATAAAGACGTCTTAGTGCTGCGCATCGGAGCAGTAATTGGCAAGTTAATTAATATGGGCAGATTGCGCATCGCTTGTTGACGATAGCGGTAAGGTCGCACGACAGCGATTGGGGTCTATCGGGATACATTATGGAGATTAAGTAATGTGTATTGGATTAAGTCCGGTCAGTGTAAATACCGCTATTCGTAGAAAATGTAGCCTGAGGAAAATGTACAGAAATACGAGTGATAATTAGATTTAAAGTCATTATCAATTTTAGCGGATGAAATAACGTTTCAAAAGTAGGCATCTGTCATCCCAGATGTATCTCTACAGTTACAGTTTTGAATGATTCACGGATAGTTTCACTAGACTTATAGTGACCGGGATATGGACCGTGATTACTTTTGAATTGTTTTCGAGCTTCTGATATTTCGACGCAGTTACATGTATCTTGTTCACAGGTAACGTCGACAGATCGAGAGCTCGAATACAATCATCATCATGATATCGCCCTTATCGCCCACTGCTGAGGATAGGCCTCTCTTCTACGCCACTTGTGCCGGCCCTGAGCTACGTTCCAACGTGCCAACGGACGCTAGGGGCTTCTTTCATCCGAAAGCGGCCACCACTTCGTTAACATTTTAGTCCACCTGTCAACACTCTGCATAACGAAAACAATACAAAAGGTAATCACGGTCCATATAGAGATTTATATTGACAGTTCGCGTTCTAAAGTATTTGTCACGTTCTTATTGTTTTCTTAATGATTTAAATACATTTGAGAATTTGTAGACTTTTACGTGCGACGAGTAGTCTGACCCGTTAATTTTGATGCTGACGTCCCACTCTACTGAGACGGTTGGCGATGAAGTTATTTTCTAGTTGTAGGAACCCACTACAGTAACAACAAGTCTAAAAGTTAGACTACATACTAATACAATAACCACCGTCTACCCGAGTCAAGCGGTAATCGATATTACCTTCACTACAAGTATCGATAAAACGTTTCTCATTATTTTTGGTAACCCTGATTCCACGCAACAGGCCAACTCAAAATAAAATTAGAATATTCTCACGACTCAAGCGACTCCAGTGAAGAAAGGTCAACAGTAGGCAAGCTATAGTGGAGTAGCGATGTAATTATAACACTGAATGAAACGCCCCGAACGGCAAAAACGGATAGACTGGACAAAGATGCAGTGAAGTCGATGTATTTAAACGATACTATAATTTTTATTTCTGCACTTAAAATTTGTATACTCGGAGACAACAAGTATTCACGCTTAGGCAACAGACCAACTTCATTCTGTTTACTCTATATCATGGTTGAGTAATGGAGTCATTAAATTCGTATGCGCATTTTTATTTTTTTGTATAATAACAATACATTACCGTCTTTCATTTACTACAATTAAAACTTACAGAGTTTCCTTCTGCCTAACCTCTTCTCCACCACAGAATCTTTTCCTATTGCAGCTAAATGATCCAGGGTCGGCGTTAACGACCTAATTCCAATAATTGACACAGGCACTGGTTGTTACGAAAGACATTTCCAACCCAGAAAAGGGAATATAATTCCTAGTCTTTCTCATAAAGTATTCCTTCAATGAAGAGCAATTGGTTAATATCATATGATATACCGTCATAAATACCTGATGTCTAATACGGCACTGGTACGGGATGGTACTCGAAATCACTATTCTCCGGTTTGGATGCCGCATGCAGGGTGTATTTTACGGTTTTCAGAAACGAATAACGCATACCCTCAAAATAAGCTTCTATTAACACAAAATATACTTCCAACAAAAGAAACTGAAAAAAAAATATTAGAATGATATATTTTTTCACAATTTTCATATCAACCGCAACCACATATACCTGTTTTATAAACATTATTTCACAAAAAAAATCTCGATGAGAACAGAAAATTATATTTAAAAAAAATCAACTTACTGCTTGACCAAATTTCTTCATAGTACTTTTACATAATTTGTATGGGAATATCGTATGCAAGTCAGCAAGGGTTCTTGTTACACAAATAAGTTTTATAGAATAATATAAACTCATTGAGAGGGTATGGGTTATTAATTTCTATTTTCGATTAGTATCAATGTATATAGAATCCTCTAAACTTATGCGTTATTGGTCTATGAATCTCACACATGATGGTACTTTATAACAATATAAAAACGCAGCGACTCCACGCCTCTCCGCGTGCCTACAAAAAGTGCGATTTTATAATGGTTTTCGTGAACACAAAAAGCCTAGCATGAAACTGTCGGATCATTGTGAGATTGAAGTTTATTCGGTCCACAGTTTCACGGAAACGAGGTCAATGGCCTGTCTGTCCTGTGCGTCGAGACAGATGCCAATTCGAACTTTCATTTAAGTATCAAAATTATATCATTTTACTGTCATTCGCGCGTGCAATTCGATCTAACTTGTTCGTACATGATTTGACGCGAGCGAGAAGCGATTGATAACAAAGTAAGAACATTTTGACATCAAAGGACGAATTGGGCCCCAGTGCGTCAAAATGTTCATGATAATAGTTATTTAAATTCATGGTTAGATATTTTCTGGTGACTTTAATGGAATTGGAATGTTACGAGCTTGACTCCAGAGCCTTATTTAATTTACTTAAAGCTACTAAACTCTACATGCGAAATCGTCCACAAATAAATCGTTAAATTTAATCTCATAATAAACATACTCGTAATATAATATTTCTGCACTTATCTATTTATGACACAAGATCAAAAGTATCTTATTACGATACGAATTATACCCGAAATCTAGGTGCAATATCTCATAAGTGGTTGCCCCGCCGCAACCTACCACTGTGGCGAGTCGAATTTACACCCCACTTACCATGATCTCTCTCCGGCCTGTAGAGGGAAGAATACGAATAGCTTTACAAATACCGGTAACGAAATAACGGATTTTTTTTTATGAAATTCCATCGGAAGAAAACGACTTCCACTAACTCAATCTTAACAAATCACTTTGATTTCGATGTCGATCGCTTCAGCACAATATATTCTAGGTTTATAAAATTCGCTTATTTGAAATAAAAACTATTTTTTTTTTGTTTTGCAAATTTTGAAATAATGGAAAACCTATAAACCTAGTTTATCATTGTATCAATAACATACTAAAAAAAGATGGAGAATGGAAAATATTTAGAAGTGGAAAAACGTTTGTCTCTTTTTGTATGGACGATTACGTGGTATACTTTTCTCTTAGGCGGATGTCACACTGCTCCACACTTCGCAGCGACGTCCGGTGCTGCGGTTTTTAATTTAGTACTGCAGAATCTATATTTGTATACAAAAACCGCATGGTATAACACAGTGGCTCCGCGTCTCCGTGCAAAGGTGCAAACCGCACGACGGTTCGCACCTTAGCACGGAGACGCGGTGCGGGACCCGGGGTATGCCACACCGAACTCCGCAATTCCGTCCGGATTTTAGTGCAAATAGGACGTGATCGGAATGGATCTCGATATAGATAAGTTTATTTTTTAAATTAAAAGCCGTCCAGTAATTTGTAATATGAAATGTGAAGCGTACAGTGATCGTATGCAAGAAGCAAGACAAAGGGAGGTGGTAAATATATTTATTGACCCAGCAGATGACTCAATAAAAGATAAGAAAAAAATGGACATGCGGGTGTAGTTAATAAAATTTTCTTCGTGTTGCCTTAAATCTTCAAAATCTCATACACAAGATCCATTTATGGGTCTGGCTTGTAAATAGTATCAGAATCTTTTGCGTTTTTTGAGTTGATTATATAAAACCCAAACTAAAATTCGCCGCGGTGTTTTGAATAAGTTCCGTTTTCATTGTATTAACAAATTATCACCTCAACGTTCGAATTTGAAATGAACATAATAGGGAAATGAACGCGGTTCGTCGTGCACCGCAACTCCAGACGAAGATACGAAGAAAATGTGACATCCGCGTTAAACGCTAGCGTCTGCTTTAACTCAATCGCAGTGCATCTCATTTGCACCAATGTCAGTACGAGGGAGATACATTATGACTTAGTTTACGTAGTCTTTAGCGAATATGTTAGTATCAGTCTTGAAAAGGGTAACTACTGTTCATTTTCATATTTATAAGTTATTTAAATGAAAAACTTTGTTATTTGTGCAGGTAGGTACTTCTTTGGGATTAAATCTTAAAATAAGATTACCATACCTAATATAAAAGCTCCAGCCTTCAATATTAATAAAGCCATCTACAATTTTGCACGCATCTCAATTTTCAAAATGGTAACTTAACTTCATTGCTATTTTAGACCTTAACACAAAGTCATAAGAGTTATAATCACCTAAAGTATAGAAAAGAATACGTTTCGGCCGTACTTGAAATGACAATTACTAGTCACTTTATTTTGTAAGTAGTAGAGTTCATAATTGGTTGATTCAAAGGCCGGGATAGTATGTCGTGTGTAGAGGTAGTAATTATGTAAATCCACACCGTTGCTTATGATAATCTCCGAACGATTCGATTTGCTCTGCCGATGTGACATGGCATATCTACGATAATGTCATAATACGAGGTTCGTAGACCTATGCTGATAGTGATACTTACAACCAGCTGCAGAGAAATAAGCGTTCAAATGACAGGTCTGGAATGTAAAGATTATCTGTCAAATATCTAAAGTGATAAGTTTAGACTGGTTTAGATAAGTTCTGATTTAGATATCGTTTTTATGTCGTATAATTGACAGAAGCAGCTCGATTCGGGCAACCAATGTCACTTTGACGTTAGAAATATTATGATAGATCTAATTGGGATCACAGCGGAATCGAAATAAAGGTAAATTTTTACATGTCGTTTAGTTATCAATCTTTTATAAATTATTCCAAGATCTTAAACGTGCCTCAACCATTCTTCGAATCGGGCCGCTAGTCAATCAGTGCTAACTCGTCATACTTAATACTAACGTTTTTACATGCTATTAATAATATGAAAATAAAAGAAAATGAAAATATATAGGTATATGTAATGTGTATGTATGTAGAAAGGATATGCGTAGATTAGGTATATTCCGAGATATAATCACCCACCGCATCTCTTGAATACAGATTTACGTACCTAGTTTCAAGTCCGCTAACTTTACGTTTTGGTGCATAAGTGGCCTCTATGAAGCTCAAAAGTAGCTCAACAATGGTCAAGTTTTTTGAAGTGAAAACTTGTGCTGTGCACTTTTTGTGATGGGGAAAAAATGATAAACTCACGTCAGGGGTCATGTGAGCGACAGATTGAAAATTCGTAAGACGGACACGTGACATCATGGTAACGTGCAAATTGAATGTCATCGAAGGCTGGTTAGTTTTGAAAAATCGTATCTCATTCAAGAGTTACATTTTATTTTCTTCATAATCAAAGTGCTGTCATAACGGTTAAAGAGGTTTAATCTTTGTTAATTGTATTGTGTATTTGTGTTCTTGGGGTTACATGATTGTAAATACTCAAATTTTTCCTTATCAAAAAGATAAATAACAGAAAAGAAGCGTGATTGTTTTACTTAATATGATGGTGAACGACTCATTAACATTTACTGATTGTGTAGGCTGTAGTCCTGCTCACGTCGCATGAATTACTCTGTATAATTCGCATTTCAAAATATCTTCCACACTCATATTTATTTACGGAGGTATAATAGAGAATTATCTCTTTTTTAGAAAACTGCTACTCAATTTCTCCAAAATATCAAAAATGCACAACGTTAATATTCAAGTTTTCACTTCTGCCGGCACTCCCGGAGTGCATCCCAATTTTTTATTTATTTATGATCTGCCTATTTCGCACTCATTAATTATTCCTATTTATATTTTATGAGTGCCACAGCAAATTCGCGTTACCAGAGACAAACAAATGGCATACCTACTCTAATTTCCCGCCTTACGTTTAGGGGTAACCGAGGTTCGCCTCGATTTGCTGATGTCCCCTAAGGCAATGAGAGGAAATGCGGTAGCACCCAGTGGCTATTCATGATGATTCTTAAGTGTAAGCGCCATGTGGTCGTCTAGAATCTTGTAATTAACTGATTACTCTACCGGTACACACCTACCGCACCATCGACATACAGTTATAATTAGCACGTACATTGATAGATTTTTACGGGAGCCAATTGTAAAGGTTCTCGTAATCGTTATAAACCAAAACGATGACCTATCTATAGTAGCGGTAATGTAAAGATGATTGTGAGCTATTTTGAGCAACGCTCAAGTAAAATATTATCGATGAATCTCTGCCACAGTAACTACTCGAACATCAACAGAATTACTAAAGGCGACTATACTACAGTTATGCTACATTCAGCAATACTATTCGCTTAGCATCTTTGCATACAAACTTCTACACGGGGGGGAGGGGGTTCATTTTTCTCTATCGCTGCTGCACGAGTTCAAAACCAATATAATAAACAAAATTCAACTGACCAGTTGTCATTTCAGTAAGGCCTCGTTTTCAAGGCTCAAGACTCATGATCAATTTGAAGCGTCTAACCATCGTTGTTGAAGTTACCCGTCCTAATCCTGTGCGTCGTAAATTCAAGCCTGATCGGTCGGTGTGGACCCTGCCAATAACTTATAAAATTGTCCTGGACGCACGCTGCGTCTAATGAATACAAATAATGTTGTTTGTCAAAATTAGATTTATTACTGATCAGAATCCAATTTTAGTTGAGCAATTAGTGATCTAGGATTTGCATAGATATGGCCGTTTTTAATTGATATCTTTATTTATAGATCCAGTTGAGATATTCCTGGTTAGTATTCTTCGATGCCATTATCAAAGTTTATCGCGTGAGATGAAATTGCTGATTGGTTGAAGTTGTAATATATTTAGATTTTTTTTAGTAAATGTTTATTTAAGAAAACTGCCGCGGAATTGATGTGTAGGTAAATACTCGGCCCGATACGAACTTTAGGATACGTCAAACATTTGCTAAATACGAGTATATGTATGTTATGGGTTAGATATGTCAATGTCAAAAGTGACGTTTCTTCAAACAAAAATGACACTTTTGACACTGACATATCCAATCCATAACGTATCTTTAGCCAATTTTTGACGTATCTTAAATTTTGAATCAGGCCGCGTAGCCAACGTTACAATCGTTCACGCTCCGTAGCGTATCGTAGCTATCTCTCTCTCTATCACTCTTCCATATTAGTGCGACTGTGACAGTTGCGTTTCGTTCGCCACGGAGCGTGAACGATATGCACGTTGGCTACGCGGCCAGGCCGACTGACATTTCAGTACAATTTTCGCGCGTGTTACGAGTTTAACTGTATCATATTCTTAACCGTTTATAACATGCCAAATTAAAACTGTCTAAAGTTATAATATTATAATCGACAAAAGTTCTAATTAATTTAACTCAATCGGTTAAAATCGGGTTTAACTCAAAGATACGTAGTATATCTAAAATATGTATAATATGTTAAAATTATATGCTTTTATCTAGATTCACAGTATTCACACATCTCTGAAACTGGTTTGTCACATAAATGATATTGCCACAACTCTTTGATCGATATAAATACCAATGCAACCTATTAAATATCATAATATCTGTTTAGCTTCAACCTATTATAATAACAATAGAACCACCTTCACTGTACCATGCCATTCAAATCTCAATCTTATCTCAAACGAATTGAAGCTCACATTTTCATAGTTAATTTTAATAGGCACTGTAATTAGGTATGACTGAGTATCTTACGATCTTAAGGTAAGGTATCGAAATTAATATAGGGGCGTGAAGATATTTACCACATGACACAGTTAAAATATTATAATTGCAGTTGAAGTATTTTATCTTTGTGTAATGCGACCACTAAAGCAGTTAAATAACATATTATAATGTTTACAAGACTTTAATGTACCGATAAACCATCAAAATATAGTCCAGTGTAGTGTTTGAGATGCGGATATCTGATATATCCTGATATCCGTCAAATATAAGATACGGATCCAACGGTTCATAGGACCCGGATGATACGGATCTCACGGATACGGAAATATGAGGATCTATAGTACAATATAAGGAAGGTGTCGTTAATTAGACTAGTAGTCCAACTTTGAACATTTAATATTCTCGTTTGAAATTCACAATCTAGGACGCAGGGCTGTACCAATAAGGCATAAGTTTTATTCTTAAATTCCTCGATTTCATTTATGCCCACTTTTAAGCCTTTTAATAATTACTTTAATAGTCAATAGAAATCATTACACAAAAAACTTAAATAAAACACTACTATTACAAAAAAAAAAATAAGCACCACTATACAAACACAAACTGAAAATTACTTAACTACCGTAAAGCCCGTCCTGTGACATGCCTTATCCAAAAGTCCCCATCACACTCGCAGCGTTGCCACGCTGTATGGCGATGGAGACCTGTTGGACAAGCCAGGACCCAGAACGGGGGTCGTTCCCCCTCTCCCTTAGCCGCCGACCCAGTTCCCTGAACAATTCGGACGCCTCGCTGCACCAGGGTCCGGCTGTCTCGACAGCAATGGGCACAAAATCGTACGCCCCCTGTAACCCGGAGTACTTGGCACGCTTATTTTTGGCGGCAATTTCTGCCGCTGAACCCGCGGCCTTAACCGTGTGTCTTAGATGGGATGCAGCAAATGTACTAACACATGTCGCATCCCATAAAAGACACCGCCCCCTCCGCCAGGGGACTAAGGTGAGCCCGTCGGGTCTTTTACCGTCCGACCGTGACAAGCCCGGTGGTTCCAGTACGCACGGGATATTGGCCGACACCATTGCCCGCCGCACAATTTCATTTAAAGAGTGGTGTCTAGGGAAACGACCGGCGCACCTTTGGCAACTCAGCCCGTGATGGCCACTCTCCTCAACCATCATGCCACAAATACACCGGTGTGCGTTGCACACTTTGCATCCCAACCTTAGGGCCACTGCAATTCTGAGGGAGTCGTTGTCCAACAATGTGCCCAGGTGCGGAGATGGCAAAGCATGCAACCACGCTCCCGACTCAGGCATGGAAACTGCCTTGAGGCGCGCCAAGTCGGCCCCCGAAGCCCCACTCTGTAAATTTGCGCACGCAAGTTTACAAAGGATGTCATCCCATGCCCTCTGCGTCACCAAGCTATCTGGACGTTCACTGGTAGGGCATAATGTGGCCCATTTTGCCAAAGCCTCGGAAACGTATGGTACGCACACGTCGCTACCATGGATTCCCAGAATACGAGCAACGAGACCCGCTGAGCCATGCGCCGACGCCAAAAAGGCCACCAAACCGACGTCCTGCACCCGCCGAATACCAAGACCGCCGTAACGAACCGGTAAGGAAGCCTGATGCCACTGAGTATCATTCAGATTCACATTTAACAGCGATTCCAAAGCAACCTTGAGCGTGTCGTCCAGAGAAAGCAGATCCTGTTCAAAAACTGTTGATTATTAAAAAAGAATATATTAAGGTTATAAAACATAATTAATCTTTAATAGTACATTATGATATAAGTGCAAACAATTGTAAATTCGCAACGAGTGGGGATAAATTTAAACACGCCCGAAGGAAGTGTTTTAAGTCGACACGAGTTGCGAATTGCCTATTCGCACATGTATCGTAAAACAATTTACAGTACATATAGCCCTTTGTATTTTCGACATAGTTACGTAATGTGGTAATTATCGCAGTAGTGCGGTAAAGTAGCAAGTAGTAATTAGTAGTAATTGTATAAAGAACTGAACGCCTCTCGCCAATAAACGTTACAGTTTGGCGGGAATAAATATGTATTATATATAAATTTTAATTTTAATATATAAATAAATTAAAATTTAAAAAAAATGTACTGTAAATAATTATGTCTGTAAATAACATATACGCATTTTGTTATTTCTTTATTTGTTGTAGGTCTTAAGTTGGATAATTTATAATATATATTTAATACGGAGGGGTTTTAGGATCAATGGTAACTTAACCTTTCATACGTCTGTGTTGATCAAAAATACTGGCTTCAAACCTCAGCTGTGCTGTAGATCAGAAAAAGTCGTGTCAAAAAAAAATTGCAAAATGATTACTAAAACTTCGGCCAGGATCCTTATCATGCACAGACAAGAGGATAATCCAATTGCTGTTAGTACCAATACCGATTTAATCTCAAATTTATCTCCCTGTTAACAATCTAAACGCGTAATTCTCGGACTGATTAAATTACCCATTCAACTAGTACCTCCCCTCGGAGGGGGGATGGGGCATACCTCCGCTTAATGAGTGGGAGGTCTTGAGAGGGGAGAATGCGTTTGCGCCGATTTTCTAGTGTGGTACAAGCTACAAGCAGTATGCCGACACATTTGGAAAAAGCATTTGAGTAAATACCTCAGACCAGGGCGCGTAGCCAACACGCCAATCGTTAACGCTCTGTAGCAAACGAAACGCAACTGTCACTGTCGCACTAATATGAAGGAGTGATAGAGAAAAATTACTACTGTACGCCACGGAGCGTTAACGATTGGCACGTTGGCTATGTAGCCTGGTCCTTTATTTGTGCTTATACTAAGCAGTACCTTATAAAAACATTATGGCTACTTTTATTATGGGCTAGACTACTAGAACTAGAATTGATTAATGGTGAATTGAATAATGGTTAATGATTGTTTGGCTAAAATGTTTTCATGCAATGAGTGGAAACAAACAAGCCAAAAATAATTAAAATTTAACTGTTATCGTAATAACAGTTAAATATATACGTTCTTATAATTTGCGAAATTACGTTTTTTTAATCAATTTGTCTATTCAGGTAAATGCAACGCAACCTTATCTAAAAGGTTGAATATTCATTGATTATTTCAAAAATTATAGTATTTTGTGCAACAGGCACATAATAAGGGTTCTTAAAATCCAAGGGCCGAGGTTACAAAATGTTACAAAGTTACAAAACGAAATGAAGTTTAGTTTTGTAAAGACAGGCCTGAAAATTTTAAGACCTAATATGTACCGTTGCAAACAATATTTTTTTAAGATAACCAATACCCAAAATGATAAATAAAATCAAAATAAATATTGGTTTGTGGATGACTACTGAGGAATAAAAAAAACAAACAGTTGTGTAATATTCCGAATAATACTGCCTTTAGGAACCTACAGATAGGGGCGCCGGGCCCCGCGTGCCGCGCTTCTTATGAAGTTTTATAAGAGTGCTGGAGTAGAAAAAAAAAACATAATAATGAATGAGTGCTAAAGGCGGAGCTGAAGTTGTAAAGGTTGTTTTCCATTTCTCTGTTGCCAGTCACCTTTGCCTTGCGACACACACATCGCGTTCATAATGAGAACACGAGTGCGACGCCATTTATGCCCAGATGCAATTTCCGATGTGATGCGTCGACCGCGTTACTTTTACTAACTTCTATTCTCATTGTCCGGTTCGATAATGGACCTTATCATTCATGAAATTGGGTATGATTTGAAGTGTATTTTTTTTTGGTGGGATTATTATAACAGTTGTGCTTTTTGATTTCCCAAATTCTGATGTAACTACACTGTGTACTACACTGGGTTGTCCACTGCGTTTCTTTTACTAAATTAAATTCACATTGTCCATTTCAATAGTGAATCTTAGAGTTAGAGTTCAACTTAAAGTGTAAACTGTATATCGTATTAACAATCACATTATAATAAAGTTACAACTCCAAATCACCCCTGATCGTCAAATAATATAATATTAAAGTACATTTTCGAAAGTACAGTCAAGGTATTAAATATCGACACGAACAAAGTGCCAAAAATATGTACACACTACTTTAATGTATAGGCAATAAGGTCGTGTATACATATTTTTGGCACTTTGTCCGTGTCGATATTTAATACCTTGACTGTACCCGACACTCAGATGTGGCTTATAATTACTCGAATGCACCATATTACCTTACTTATTTTACGGTTGTTAGAGTAAAATCTGGTAGGTACCTTATGCATTATTGTAACAGCGATATTGCATATGCATTGTACACTATGGATCAGCTATACGCAAAGGTCGCTAAGCGAACTCCGCGACCAATACAACAACGCCTTCAGGGCGCTGTTGAGGTCGCTGCTGTAGTGCATCTAGGTAATTCGCGAATGCGCGCGTGGACGGGTTCCCGGCCATCATGCGCGCACGCTGCTCAGCTCCCGACCGCCGCAACAGCCTGCCGCCGCCGCCATCCTGGCAGTTATTTTTTTTTATTTAAAATTTAATTCAAGCAAATAGCTCATAAATACCTTCCCTTCCCGTTATAAATATCTTACAGACTAACATATATATGCGTTTTATAAACTTAAAACTAAACACTATTTACGTGGCAAAACGGCGTGGCACCAATGATTCGTCGTGGTGTCGTTATAGCTGACAGGCTAGACAGTCAGCTTCTCGTGCACTGGAACAGGGTACACTCAATGGTAGCTACATATATACATGAGTGTATGTAGCCATGAAATCAAATTAATAATAAAACAGCTTTCCAATTTAAGAGTCGTTAGTAGGTTATGTGATCGTACGGATCCCTCGGGTGATGCGCCATCGTACAGATCTCTCGGTCGGTGCTCGAATCCAAGTCGCACCCGGCTTAATCGTTTTTAGTTTTCAACTCTACTCTATATATCTTATCGATATTTTTCATCGACACTGTCGCGACACTCACGTCAACAAGACTGTTTACACCGCCATAAGTCATGAGTCATGTATCCGTGACAGTTACATCGGTGGTACCGTCATTAATGCATGTCGCATGACTTTAATGGACTAATATTGATCGCGTTGTTACTTTATGAAGGGCTTAGAAATGCCGATGACGTTTATGTTGGTCGTTTTTGTGCACGATTGTACAATCCATTGTCAATATTAAGGCATAATTCTTATTTATTCAGACTTATCCGCTTTCAATATACATTTCTTATTTAAATATGTTATACACCAGAATATCCGCCGAACTGCGCTTTATAATAATACAATTATAATAAAATTTGTGGGGTCACCTTGTGAGGGCGAGTCACTGTCTGCAGGAAATAAATTGCATATCGTTTTATTAGGCAGGCGTCCGATTTTTTTATCCCATAACTTAGTACTTAGTCCATCATCGCTTTCATCCAATAACCTAAATAAAACAGTGTTCGCTCAGCCTGCAAGTGCCTTTCAACGATAACTAAACAATAGAAGTGACATTTACGGAAGTACCTATACCTATATGGTATCGTACCTATGCACAAAAAAGGGAACAGCCTAAAGATGAACGTCCAAAAATACTTGGCGACGGACTATCGTGGCAGAAGTGAAGGCTGGATGAAAAACGTGATGCGATGGCGTGGCGCGGCCTCCACAATGAGTAGTGTTCAGGCCCCCTGTTCCATACAAATAACATAAATTATATAATATGAATGAGACCAAACAGATTCACAACTTGTATAGTTAAAACTATTTCAATTAATGAAAAAATGCGTATTACGAATTTTTACAACATATATTATTAGACAATGCAAATTTCTGCATTGGGACTGTTAAATACAAAAACGGTGCAGATGTTCGTAATAAATGAATAATATGCTTTTTAATGTAATAATTACGAGTAGTAACCGTAATTTGAGGCCCAACTTGACTCGAGAAAATGACAGAAGACTGACATGACTTGACCAATTGCGAGAAGGACTTTGTGTTGCGTCGTAGCATAAGAATCCGTCGTCAAAGATTTGACATTTTAATAAATTATTGCCAGTAGGTTATTTTAATGACATTCGTTTTTGGGTTGGATCCTTTTCCCTAAATAAAAGTACACAAAATGTAAAATTGAATCAACTTTCAGCGACTAGTAACAGAGAAAAAAAAATAGTTTTTGAAAATTTTGTAACGTTTAAATTTCTCAAATTTAAATATTTAAGGACGGAAATGGCTTGACATACTATATAGATTCGTATTTAGCCACCCATGGCAAAGTTGGCTGAATCTAAACTTTTGTAAGTGAGAGACTTACAAACAATCATCAACCTGCTTCAAGTGCTGCGCTGCGAAACACTCGATAGCGAAAAATAGTACATATATTACATACTGAGTGCAGTAAAGTAAGAAATGAAACCTAGGTCGACAAACATAATGTGCTCTAGGGTTTTTTTATTTACTGGCCGAGGAGTTCATACTATTTTTCTGTTCAACGGAGCCAGAAAGCCCCAACTTCGTTTAGCGCAACGTGCCGAAAGTTGACGCTTTCCGCACGGAGAACAGAAAAATAGGATTTTAAATAATTTCCTTATAAATAAGAGTAATTAGAGTTTCTACACGTATATTTAGCATTATAGCAACTAAGCATATTCAGTGAACGTAAATTGTTCAATTTTCATATTCATTTGACTTAAAATCGTACGATAAGCAAGTAATTGATACTTTATGACTTAGCTTTGTAATATACGATTGCAAATTATCGATTCAGTTTGGAAAAAGAATATTAAAGAAGACATAACACGCATTCCATATCAATACCAAACAAGGTAAAGATATTTGTTACAAAAAGATGGTAAGTTCGTTTTAATAATAGGTAAGGAGTGAATAAATATTAAACTGAAACAGGTATTGAGCTGTCAGTAGCGTGACTAAATAGATAAATGTCTACAGTTCTTTTAGAATTACCCATTGGGTACGTGTGGTAACATTTTTTTTTGCATGATGTCATTACTCTTATAATGTGTACATTATGCATACAGAAAACTAATTTTATGATAATTACACTAATAAGAAAACCATCATTTATTTATTAACGTAGGTTTGCTAAATTTATTTTATGTAAATGTAAATATTTATTACAACCAAATCAAATAAGTATGTGGATTGGCAAAAATACGTCAACCTACTTCGCCTTAACTAGCATTAAATCATGATTTCACTATAAACTGTATTATAGGATTCATTTAGAATTTGGAGAGTTTGTTTTGGTAAGTAATTTCATAATATAAAATGATAAGGCGAAGTTGGAGACGGGTGGTGAACATAAGATATTCTAGATAGTTTTTCTTTAAACTAGTTTTGGGCAGCTCTTTTTATTGTGAATTCAATTCTATTTTTGGGTAGAATAATTATGCCAACCCTGACTTAAAATGCATTGCACCATTGATATCAGGGTTTTCTTACAACTGGTAAATTTTCCACCATAGCTTAGTTGTTTGAGTTATTAACAGTCGTAGTTTAGGCCAGAAAAATACGCTTGCACAAATCATTAAATTGTAATAACCCAATTTTTTAAATATCATTCTAATAAGATATTTACAGATAATATTATTTGCAAAAATCCTACAAACATTTAACCCGAAAGTAAGTAAATAGGCAAAAAAATCCCTTTTTTCTAAACAATTATTATTCTTTTTATTGGGAAACGTAACGAAATTTTTGCCTGAAATCAATACCCCCAGTGTTAATTTATTCAATGGCGTAACGTGACGTACGCGTTTGCGTTAAGTCTCATTTTGTATGAGATTTTGAATTTCCGAAACATCCCGCTTGGCGCGCTGTGTCTAAATCCCACAAAATGAGACTTAACGCAAACGTGTACGTCACGTCACGCTATCGAATAAATGTACACAAGGAGTACAGTAAAAAGCGAAAGAAAACGTATGTAAAGCTTAATATATCTACAAATGTTCGGCGGGTGTGATACATGTCTCCATTTGCTAGAAAAAAATAATAATAAGTAGTACTTTGTTTGAATGTGTATAAAACCACCTAGAAAAAATACTCTCATAAAAAACCCAAGGAAAAACATTTATAATAGATGCATACATAGCTGTACCAGAAAGCATAAAACGGTATTAAGTTGGTTTTAGTTAACATATAATACAAGAATCTTGATATATCCATTAAACTAAAAACGTCAGCTATTAGGTATAAATGATTTCCAATTCGCCATACTTCGGCTCCATAAAATGCCTGGAGTACATAATTTAGCTAGTTTAGCTTTATCTGATATTCATAAGCGCATTGTAATATGCCTACTTGGAAAATAAACTATCTGTATCTTTATCTCTGTAATCATAATAATAAGACTAACGGTTGGTATGTATATCTCCGTAATAACCTTTAATTATAATGTCTGGCTACTACATACCTCATTTAGCACGAGACAAAGTAAACGCAGTTCCGGAGGCGACCTGAATGCGTAAATCTAAATAGCGAAATTATTGCGTATTATGTAGTGGTAGTAACTATTAGAGATAGGTGCTTATCTATAAAACTTTGAAATTACTAGTATGAGCTACCCTACACCTCACATACTTGGTATGTACAGCCATTAAATTGGTGTTGGGAATGTCAAATGTTGAAGTGTTGTTTGAACGTCAACTACAGCTGCATTACTATTTCGGCATTAGTGTTAGCATTACTTTTTTTAGTATACTTTGTAATTACTTGTGAGTTCCTGTAATTGGCTTTCTGTATTAATCTTGTTGTTCTATTGTACGTTTAAAGATGTTGGTTCTCCTTAACATAAATAAATTACTACTACGACGTTGACGCGGGTTATGTTACTATCCATTTCCTTGATAAAACATGTCGCATTACTGCCGCAATTGAAACATTCAATACGTACTCAATTTATTTATCATGGACACTGACAGTGACTACGAATTGCCCAAAATTCTACAGCAGTACTCGCCCACATCCCCCGGGCACTTAACCTTCCCAATATCTTCAGGATTGCACGCAAACATGCCCTTTTTTCATTTCCCTGGCACTGCACGCCGCTGAGGACGAATCCTTCTGCTGTCATCATCTAGATATCACCTTAAGTTCCAATAAAACAACAAAGACAACTGTCATTCCAATTAAATTGTTAGATTAAAACTCTATCAAGCATGTTACGAAAATTTACTGTCTTTTACTTTCCACTATACTTTGTAAGAAGAGACTTTAATGTTTTAGTACTACTTTTAAATATAATTTTGCATTACCCTGACTGTGGTAATGCAAAATTACAATGGTAACATTTTCTAGATGAGGTCTCAGTATTAAATTTGAAATAAATCCATAAGCCGGCGCTTAAAGTGAAATACACACTTAAGAGTATCATTCCATAGTACTTTGACGTGCTTAGCTTAAGTGACACTACTAATAATACAGTTACTACAGGCTCTCCTGAACTGGGTCGTACGATATGGAAAATAATTAGACCGCAGTTTGACTTTTGGTCCTTATATTAGTACCCTAGGTCTCAAGCAAACTTTAATTTTCTGGCTGAAAAGTGGTGCCATATGAGTAATGCATCAGCGCTTTAAACTTTCCCCTTAATTATCATACATTTGTCGGAGAAAATATCACTTTTATTCACTAATCTTACTTAGTGATTCTAGCTTTTAGCGTTATGGCACTAATTAACTCCTTCTATTAGCTTTAACGATTGCATCTTAGGACCCAGTTAGGGCTTCAGTTGGCAACCACTTCTCAACAACAATAGCGTGGTGTATCAAGTCAATTAGTCAAATCAACTTCTTTTTTATGAAAATAAAAAAGACTACTTACTACGAAATTAGTATGGGAAAAAAAGATGGTGACATCATAACAAATTTATCCCGTTATAATACCTAACATTTTATTTTAAAATAATTGAAAGAGTTTCATCATTTTTCAGTCAGACACTTAATAGTTCCTGCGATTTTCACATGATACTAACGAAAAACTACAGAAGTATAGATATATCAAATATTATTGTAAACGTAACTTCCGTTATACTCATTGGTAAGACCCGACATTTGAATCCGTCATCACCTGTTTGAAAGCTACGCCGAAAGCGCTCCGCGCTACGAAATAGTATTCGGCAATACTTATTAAAATACAAATATATATTTATATGAAAGGGTGTTGTTTCTCAAATTAAATTACTTCAACAATCAACATTATTATAAAAAAAAACTTAAGATTTAAAAAATATATATACTTACATACAATAGATATCCTTAGGTACCACCCATAATTTCCAAACACCTATCGCCAGTGCTATTGTCACCTCATAATCACTTCATTTCAACAACCTACTTTCACAATGTCACATCTGTCCCTCTAATAATTTCGAAATGCAAACTATATTGTTATCGAAATAAGGTTCTTATTGCATTAATAAGGTTTTAGAGAGATATGGTCTTGATTAAGTAAGCGATCGATTTGGCATACGCTGAGATTTAGGGCTGCCACAATGGACCAGTATTTCACGATATGCGGAACCCAGTACGGCCCCGTTCTGTAAGTGCTATCGTGATAAATTGTTGCAACGATTCTATCAGTTTCTATTTAAATGCAAGTGTTTTAGAATAAATCTAATGGCTGTTAGATTAACCTTTCACATCCAGACAATGGCAGGATTAAGAAATGTCAAATTGCTGCCGACAGAGATAGTCCGATGGAGAGAATTTTGGATCCCAGAAAGTTAGATATGTTTTAATAGTCATCTTTAAATTATCTCATCTTCATATCTCAAAATTCAAAAAATTATTCTGCAAGTAGGCCTCAAAGGCTCTTTTACAAGTCAATACAATATTTATAGTAACATCATAATATAGTGACATGAAAAATACATAACAACAATTTTTATAAATACAACAGCCAATATCTGGGTAAACATTACATTATAATGATCTTAAAATAAATAATTACTACAAAACAATAGAAATGTATACTCTCTATAGTTAAAAATACATTAAATCTGGAGATGTAAAAGGTTCACAATGTCAGACTACTAAATACTAATAAGATTTGAAGGTGCAAAGTCTCTCCAAGTGTCAAAATAATAAATCTGGACTGTTAAGCCAGCAGTCTCATAAACGAATGCTACAGAATACATAACTAGTATGTACTAAGTCAAGTATATTATACAAGTCTATCTAACGCATATCTCACTTTTATGGTAACCGCCCTTAATTACCAAATTAAATAATCACGAAAGGTATACAGCCTCACAAAGGTGTATCGAATAAGAGTTCACTTTCTGTAACTGCCTGCACTGTAGATCAGCCACTTAGTTATCTGAAGCTTTGAAGATGTATAATTTTTACACTACCAAATGCATCGATTGAAAGCCTACACATTATGAAACGAATCAAATATTCAAACTGAAAATCGCTATTGGTGGTTTGTTAGGTAAAAGTTATTTTTACATTAGCTAGTCCTAAACTGCAATTTTTGGATGTGTATTGGTTGCAATTTCCGCATTGTAGGTACCAACGTTCTATATTTAGTACCAATCTAAACTGCTATCAATTAATTCAATATAATCTAAAATTTTATTTCATCATTAAAAGACCTATGGCCTCCTTCTGCAACCAAATACGAAGAATACCAAATTATTTTGATAAAGACTTATACAATTCTTCATCATTCAGATATTTTAAAGACAATATTTAAGTAATTCAATCCAAATAAAAACATAGACTTTTGTCTAGTACAATATTATCTTCAATATCATATTTTGCATCTTACCAATTGATTTTCTTTTATACACAATAGATCGGAACGAAATGTCGTAAGTTCTAAAAGGAACCTATGTTTATCTCGTAAAATATTGCTTTCCAGACCTGTGAATAACTCTCATTTGGTCCAAAGCAGAGGTTTGGAGACGACACAAATTGCAACTTCTCAACTTACGCACTTTTCCAGGCAATTTTAATGTCAATCGTCGGGGAACCTGTTGCTACAGCTTATGAGAAACAGTGATCTGATGAAGAGGTAGCGAAGTTTTATGAATAATGGGGTTTTAATCTAAAATGTTAAAAGCCCTAACAATATTATATTATAACAATGCCATTTGGTGAATTATACCTATCAATGAAAATTGATGGATCAAAAATCGTTAACAGGAAACCACATATGTTGCTCCATTCATTCGTGGGCACAAACAACCATAGAAACAAACAGCCTCTCAACCTAAACAAGTATACCGTATCTATTTCGTCGGAAGTGAAAACACATATGTATATGTAAAATTATTTATTTTAATATTGACATAAATAAATAAAAAATACTAATAATATTATGACACCAAAAAATATTTTCTTAGTCAAATAAATCTTACTTAAAGTAAATACCAATAAGTTGCGCCTTTGGACACAGGTACTCTTTCGACAGTTGTACTGTTTATTTTCTTTACAGTCACGTATACAGACGTATGACAAGACTAAGTAAATTATATTTTTTTAATACAGTTGCTCAAAAAGTGCTACTTTACGTAGCTGTTTACCGTGTGGAAAGTTTTATTTCGCGAACTAGTGCTTTTTACTTTTCCACTTGTTCCAATTCATGACTACTTATTGATGAGTGTTAATGTTAGTTTCTTTTAAAAGTCGTAATCAACATAGAAACCTACTGTTAATGTAAAAATAATAAATATAAGCATATTTCATATTTTATTACTTACCTCTTCATCATTATAACACGTTTATTTTTTAATATTGAATATTGAAAAACCGTTCTTAATAAGTTGTCTGAATGGAACGGAATAGCTGCCGAAACGCCTGTCAAAGCAGAGGCGTTTTTTCTTACTGCAAGAATGTTTTAAGTTTCCAAAGGCAACATTTGATATTGTTTTCATACAATTTAAATACACGATACACAAATAATCGTAAATAACGATACTTAGGTAATAATAGTATAATATTTTATATTTACAACAATTGTTTCTGTCTTATAGAACATGCATATAAAAAGTACTTGTTGTTTTTTTTTATTTTTTCGCAATTGTATTAAAAAACTCGCCTACGGCTCGTGGCAAGATATCTCGGTACTCGTGAAGTAATGACATACTTTCCGCACTAGCAACGAAATGTACTATTTTATTAATAAAGGATTTAGTTAGATGAGTGATAATTTTAACACAGGTTTTTTATAAATCTGTCTTGTTTTGTAGTGTCACCACGGGCTGCCTTTCCCTCACAGTGGATAATAGGCGATAAATAACCGTGACATAATCATAACAGATAAATTTAGGGAACATCTGTTATAAGTATTTAAATACTATTAATTTTCACATTTTTTCCCGCGACTTCCGTTCCCATACTACAGATACGAGTAATAGGTGATAAAATAACCGCGATGAGTTATGGTTTCGCAAGTCACTGGACAATCGGTGCGTTATTGCCATTACTGAAATTTAGAAAATATCTCAAGTAAATATTTAAATCGCCAACTTTAGTGTTAGCCATACCACTGAATTTGTCATTTTATCTGAAATTATTTGAATAAGTATTGTTTATTAATTTTAACACCGGTTTTGTAAATCTGTGGTGCGCTGTTGCGTCGCCCTGCCCGGGGCTACCGTTCCCTCACCGCGGCGGATAACAGGCGATAAATAACCGCGATGAGTTATCGCCTCGCTGGACAATCGGTGCAATATCGCCGTGACTGGTAAATTTCAGTAATGTCTTAAGTAGGTTTAAAACGTCAACAATGTTAGCCATGTGCCATGTATCACTAAAGCTGTTGGTGGGTCATCTTTTAGTTACAGTAGCTTTCAACCACAGAACTCACAAGTGCCTAATAGGGGTTTATCGATTTCAATAACTACGCATTTAAATGTTGAATAACGAATCTGAGAACGAGTCCTCGGTAAAGAGAACTTTTAACGCAAGGGTTTTCTGTTATTAATGTTTATATTATGTTAAAGTAAGAACTAAGTACCTAGTCATAATTATTCTCAATGGGAAGAAAGGCGCAGCACTTAGTCGTAGGTGGGAATAGTGCATACATATTTCGAAACCATGGTTAGATTTCCACTACTATTTTGTCATGACGTTTCAGCATAGTGGACAGTTGACACCAGGTTCAAAATAATAACGTAGATTTTATACAAAACAGCTAAGTATATTTACATACAAATTTGAGAGATTTGCAAAGTACTGCGATAAGTAGGATGACTTCTACAATTATTTTGATTGAAGCCCATTTCGTTCCTAGTTGGATATACAAATATACCTACAACCAAAGAAAAAAAACGTGTCTCGAAAAATCAAAAAATTTAATAAAAGCTTTAACCAATGATTTATTATAACTCAGTTCCGAAATACAAGCGCTTACCTTGTGACAAATTGTACAATTTGCTTTTAGTCGCACCTGGGAAAGCGAGAAATGTGCACGTCCTAACGAGCTCCCCGCTCAAGAAAGAGACAATCTCATGTTTAACAATGAGTATGACAAAGATGAATCGAATGCGAAAATTAAAAAAAAATATCAGATTTCTTCGTAGGGATAGAAATAGATATGGAAGTATTTTTGTACTTCTTATGTATGAGTATAACCTATGTATAGTTACATAATATCATTGCTTTTAACTTGTTTTTTTTTTTTTTTGTTTTCTTGAACTATTCTTATTAATATTACCTATAATTGCGAAAGTATTATATCTCCACGCATAAACCACTGAACTGAAATATTTTGTTATCAAAAGGAAACTTAATTGTG
This sequence comes from Cydia pomonella, assembly GCF_033807575.1. Lineage (NCBI taxonomy): Eukaryota > Metazoa > Arthropoda > Insecta > Lepidoptera > Tortricidae > Cydia > Cydia pomonella. The sequence goes on from NC_084712.1 coordinate 15,798,936, forward strand.
TATAATTCAGTAAATTTACCTCCAACATTTCGAGGACGGCGTTGTTGTCGTGGTCACGGAGAAAACCTCCTATCAGTCAGTGATATAATGTGGTATGGAGATCATAGGAGTCCAGAAGCCTTCCCTGAATGATGATTTCTGATGAACAAAACTCTCATATGTAAAGACATAATTATTTGCGGATGAAGTTACTTATCTGTAAGTAATTAAAGTAAAGAGTAATGACATCTTTACTTACTAAAACGTGACACAACAGGCAAAGCTATGTTGAAAACGTAAAGTTGTCAGTTTTGACTGTTTGGAATTTTCGCGCAGTTCCTTTTTAAAGCCCGTGGAACAGTGGTGGCCGAAACGTTGATGCAATTGAACATTAACTATTACAAATTGACCGTAAACTATAACCGTCCGTTACGGTTTACGGTTCAATTTGTAATGGCTACTGGTCAATTTTAATTAACGTTCGGCCAACACTGCCGTGGAACATTTGTTTCATATACAAATATTCCACAACACTAGAGCCCGCATTTAACAATTAACGCAGCTTCAACGATCTTCAAGCTCGTGTCAAAACCAGTTTAAACCAATAACAAATTATCAAATCGGAATCGGCCTAGGAGCCGTAAGACCTCTGTGTCAATATTGTGTAAATCGTGTTACAGTTTACAGCAGCCATTATGTAGTTATGATAAAATTGGCTCAGTTTAAAAGAGGCCAATCATCACTAAATCTCAGTGTGATTTATGGGCAACGTGAACCGTATTGGATATTAAAACCCCGTTTCTGAAGTGTCAAGAAACAAATGTCGCGAAATAAATAATGGGCAGCATTAACTTTTTCTTCTTTTTTAATTCTGGGAATTAGTTGTCAAGCGGATCCCAGGCTCCCATGAGCTGTGGCAAAAATACTGGGACAACGCGAGGAAGAAGAGATTGTATTGTACTATGAAGTTTAAAGTCCCACGCTAAAAAAAACGTGCAAGTTACAAAATTTTAAATCTTTTTAATCCCCTTAAGGGAAGTATTTTCAAAACGTTTAACTTAGTTTCACTTTAAGTTCTGTAGGTTAACAAGTGGTTCCCATAACTAGCACAGCCACCTTGCCGGCACGTGTAGCAGATAGGCATCAGCATTGTCCGGCGTGCCGGTAACTCATCTTTCATATTTATGGACCCTGCTGCAGACTGGTGTTCGGCATCGGCCGAACATTGAGTAAAATGTTGCTTTTGACATAATTTTAATAATACCAGAAGGGACTGTAAGTGACTATTTTAGTTTTGTATTTTTTTTGTTTATCATATGCATGTACTTACGTTCGAGGTGCGCGGGCCGGGATGTAAATGCGATGAAGTTAGCAACTATCAAAGGTTGTATAGCTGGCGCTAGCATAGATTTTACGTGTCTTTAGATGAGATTTGACTTAATAAAATTTCCAAAAAGAATTGACACTATTCGTAGGATTGACAGATAAAACCTATGCTATCACTTTTGTAAAATACTTCGATCAGCCAACCCCATTATCTTGCTTGTCGGCGCTCGAACATTTAGACATGCGATTTTTGTGAGAAGTAATTTCAAATCCATATTATTTGACACTGGCATTTGTCAAATAACTAATGTACCCCATAAATGTCAAGCAGTCGTTAATGTCTCGTTCACAACCAATATAAATATAAAATATTATTATGGGATAGCCAATATTTATTTGCACACCGTTTACCACTATATTTATGTCTGGTTTGTAAGAGCGTACAAATAACCCCAACGCACCGTTGTATCTCCAAAACCGGCGACATAAAGCTAGTTTTATTACGTAAAGTTGCCGACATTGCCGATTTTGGTAGCCGATGTCGCTCTAAATGGTTAGCTTTTAGCATCAGGTATTTGTCAATGTTTCCAACTGGATAAATACGCATTTTTTAACGTAAAGGTTACATGAGCCGATTTTAAATTTGTTGTCGAATTTTCAACGATTGTTCAAAAACCAAATGCAACAGCATAACGGCTATACTGAAACAAAGGCGACTCCGTTGGCTAGGACAAGTTCATAGAATGGACCCTGACAGAATTGCTACGTGAAGTCATGCTCGGACAGATTGCCGAAACTAAGAGTTTGGTTGGTCGACCCGTACTCTATTTCAAGGATTCCTGTGAACGCGACATGAATGGCTTCAACATACCAGTTAACTGTTGGGAGGAACGTACGGAGATGAGACCGGAGTGACGTCGTAACCTGCGGGAAGGCATAGCAATGCACGATGAGCTCTGGTTGGACCAACTTAAGCAGAAACGAACCCGCAGAGCTGCTGGACCAACCCAGGAGTCAAGACACATTAGTGATCGATGCGGCGAGAAATTTCGATTGGCCATTGGTCTATACAATCATCGCAGTCGATGTATGCTTTAGACTACTTCCTCAAAATACCTTCTTTGTCGCTGCAACTATCATCTGCAAAGATGCTATTGCCAATGATGATTTCGATATATTTTATCTTCAGATTTCGATAAAATTTGGTGGATAGATAGTGAATTATGTTCATAATAAGCGCAATTGCACCCAATGCCCTAAAAAAATATTACCTACTGAGCTAAGAAAACGTTATGATATAGTTTGTGTCATTCACGATGACGCGCAGATTTATCAAATAGATCTCTTAATAACATAACAAAGCGAGACTAGGCACGCGTATTAATACATATAATCTATATATTCATAACTCAACGGACACTTACATACAATTTCTGTCCCAAATTGGGATTTCATATTTATTAAACCCAGAATGAGTGGCTCTTCAAATCTGCCTAATTGTATCCAAATCTAACGAAAAAAAATCACAAAATATTCGTCGGACCACATTCTGATTGGTTGATGCAGCATTGTAGATACGTCGTCACTGCTGCAACGTTCCAGTAGCGGGAAAAAGGCGATGGCATTATTAATGTACTTGATAATACAAGTGAGTCAATGACGGATTGTACGTTGATCGCACCAGCAAAGACGGCAACGCAATTTGTCAAGGAAATTTGTTGCTGAACCGTAGACCGTTGTACCAGCAACGCTGCAACAGTAAAGGTATCGTTCCGATTCAGACTACATCAGCATTACTGCTACAGTATTTTGGCACAACATTGCTGCCGCAAAAGTTAAATATCCGGGCAGCAACATTGATTTCATTGATTACAATATTGTACGAAACGTCAAAAAATTAAATTTTATCCAAGAAATTTATTTCATGAAATGTAAATAACTAATGTAAATGTAAAACAACAGTAGTTATAAATAAACCGGCCAAGAGCATGTCGGGCCATGCTCAGAGTAGGGTTCCGTAGTTACTCTTCCTTCACAATAAGCTAAACTGGAGCTTAAAGTATAGTAGATTGTTAACCAAGGGATGAAATGTGGATGTACGTCTTTTTACTATAAAGGGGAAACTTTTTGCGATAACTCAAAAACAGCTTAACTGATCATGCTTTTTTTCATATTTTTTTGACCTATGGTTCAAAAGTTAGAGGGGGGAACACATTTTTTTTCTTTCGGAGCGATTATCTCCGAATATATTCACTTTATCAAAAATGTTTGTTGAAGACCCCTATTAGTTTTGAAAGACCTTTCCAACGATATCCCACACTGTAGGGTTGAAGCAAAAAAAATTCACCCCCACTTTACGTGTAGGGGAGGTACCCTAAATAAATTAAATTTTTAGATTTTATTTTACGACTTTGTCGGCTTTATTGATTTATATATGCATGCCAAATTTCAGCTTTCTAGCACTAACGACCACGGAGCAAAGCCTCGGACAGACAGACGGACATGGCGAAATTATAAGGGTTCCTAATTGACTACGGAACCCTAATAATAAGTGTAAAAACTAACACTGCTATGGGCACAGCGCCTGAAATAAATGACAGTTTAATATTAATTTAATTTACATTAAATTGGACATTTTCTACATTTATACAGTCGAAAGTATCAGCCGACTGCATTACTGCTGCAAATGTTAAAATCGTCGTTACTGACCGGATTTTTGACATTTGCGGCAGCAATGTTGCGCCGCATTTAATACCACAGTTAATGCTGGTGTAGTCTAAATCTAATCAGTCGATCAAAATAATGTAGTTGAAAGTAGTTTACGTTAAATAAGTATTTTTGTGTATAATTATAAAAAAATAAAAGAAACCTGCAATACCTAACTGTAAAATATAAGTACACTAAGGAGCAAAACTGTATATATGGTTCCCTATTAGGAGTTTCCATAGGAGGAAATAAAACAATTGGAAAAAATAAAAATGTTTTTTCTACTTTTCGATTCGAAATTACAAAATAACCGTAAATGCCAAGTACATCATATGTTAGGCGGATTTGTAGATAATTTCAAGGAGTTATGTATTAACCATGTGCCCCTCCCCTTGATCGACATCAGCTTCTCCACATTCTACTAATATGCTACTATTGGGACAGTTTTGCTCCTAAGTGTAACAACGCTAAACAAACAAGTAATTCAATAAAGCAGGAATGTATATAATATACATCATCGAACGCTGGCTTAAGTAAAGGTTCGTTTAAATTTACGATGGCTGGACGTGATAATACCGTCATAAATAAGAGGTAAGATGATATACGACAGTAGCGCACAATAGAGATTGTTATCGTTTATATAGTGCGGGATCACAGATGTTAACCGAAATTGGCGGGGTTACAGCTTGACACTAGTGTTGGTTAAGACTTGAGTGCGTTGAGTCCTATGCTTTAAGACTCTTCTCAGTTTTACCGTCTCTAACAATTAAGTCGAAGCTCAAGACTTTTTCACTTGTTAGAGACCCGAGTCTGTTGTAGAGACTTGACTTGATTTAAGATAAAAAAAAGATAAAAAATAAGTTTATTGCACACTAAACATATTATACAGAATCGATACAGTATTGGCGTGACATCGTATGGGTGAATAGCATAGTTACATAAAATCAGTTTTCCACGGGTCCCCGCACTAGGCTAGGCCTGCTCCGCGGAAGACCAAGTATGCATTTGTATGTCATATGTGTGACCTAAACATACATGTTTTGTTAGTCAACTAAATAAAACTACGTTACATTTCTTCTTTCGACGACGGCTTTCTTTTCAGATAACTCTAAAAAAACCAAGATATCTTCGAGTTAAATTGATGTGTAAGATAAAATAAACATATCATACAATAACGCATATTCCTTTATTGTTTTACAGATAAAACCTATAAAATTGTTAACACAGTCTTTATTCGGAGGCTCGAGTGTTTGAGTTGCGCTTAAAAAAGGTTCAATAGAGGACTCGGTTGACACTTAAAAGACTAGAAAGTTTTTTTACCGCTGAGGCACATAAAAATCAGTCAGGATCTTCAAATTTATTTTCTAAAGACTTGGTTCCTGCCAACACTACTTAACACAGTTTCTTGCGTAACTTTTATCCTGCCTCTGTTGTGAAAATAATTGAGGTACAAATGACTTACTGCGTATAGCTATTAAATGCTCACTTATTCCATTTTGTGGTATCACACGATAGGTAGGTATATAAATCTGTACCAAACTCTGAAATACAAAGTCCTGCATGCACACTCGAACTACACCTCTACCTACTTACTTCCAATACATGTGAATGTGACGATTCAGTCTTTCAGTGCGAAAGAAAAACACGTTTTGATGCTTCTTCTATTACCTATTTGTTTTTGGCGACTGGTTGGCACGCGACTTAAACTTTTATAGGTAGGTACTACTTTGTATTGATGATTGTCAGTTAGCCCTTGTCACGACGTTCTGGTGGTAAGTTGCCAGTTTGACAGCGTCTGTATTACTTTATTAAGTTGTTTTTTACTAACTGACAGACTGAGAAATGCTTCCAACATTCCCAGTTTTGTCGTCTTAGAAAAAATTTATTCAGGTAACAATTATATATATTTATCTATGTAATTCTATGTGCTTATAGTATATCGGCGCAAAAATGACACGTCCTGGCTAAGTAAAACATCACCCAGCCATTTTCTTTGAAAAACCAAGCCTTTCTTCTGTATATATCTATTTCAAAAAATCTTAAGTCTTGTACTTTTTACGTTAAGTATCGTCGTTTGTGAAAGCAAATTATGAAGGAACATCCATATGGATTACGGTTGTGTCATTCCAAACGCATAATAAATAATATTGCTTAAAGTCTAGTTAAACCAGTCTACATGCGCTCTCTGATTAAATATGTAGTTGTACTAGTTGTTACCGATGTAAAAGTTAAGTTTCACTGGTTCTTTCAAGATCTAAAGTGGCCTGCGCTCGCGCAACTATGGGATGGAGCAAGAGCATCCGCAATTAATGTTCGATAGCGTTTACCCTGATTGGTCTCGACGCCATTACAGGATCCCTTTCCTTAATAACGAATCAAAGATTAATGCGTAATATAAAGCAGTGGAGTAAGGAACATCTTTTTAATCTAATGGAGAATTTACTCAACTACCACGAGGTAAGGCTTTTTGGAAATGGGCTTATTAGGATTTCAACTTTCACCAGTTTTTCACGTTATTATTGACAAAAACAGGATTTAATCGCTCATAAACACAAGTAGCAATACCTATTTAAATAGTTAAATCTTTATTTCGAAGTTAGATCATACGAACTGGGTAACTTTGACACAAGAAAATAGCCATACTTATGCCGATTTTTTAACTGGTATCAGATAAAATTACTTACATAATGCCATGCATACAGCTAATGATTGATCGTGATATAACAAAGAGCCTTTCATTAAACTTATTCTACGGATTCCACTCACATGTTTTTAGTCACACGCACGACATCGTTTTTGAGAACCTAGGTCTCCTTTCTCAAGCACTGACACGCACTGCAAGCAGCGTTCACGACGGCCGTGATTCGCGTACTGCTCCGCGCCGCGTCGCGCGCTGCGCGTGCGCTAACAGAACCGACAAACGCGTGAGTGGATTCCGAAGAATTAGTGTAATGTTAGTATGTTTCACGACAGTTTAAATTCGATTATTGCAAACCTTTACGGTGACGAAAAAGCTTTTCAGACGAGTACCGTGTTTACGCAATGAAGCCTGCTGAGTTGCCTAAGTAAGGTACGAGATTGAAAAGCTTGATTATATTCCTATTGTATACAATTATTTTGCGAGTCATCTAAAATAATATTTTATTTTACTATAAAACCTAAATAAGTAATTAATGAAAATTGGTAAGTATCTTAGTAGACAAAACGGTAGTACAAAAGACATAAACGCGACTATTTTTATATGGGAGTGCGGCGGCACGTGTTAAGTAAATTTTATAGTTGACTACAGCGTATCGAAATGAAAATTATAGTTGTGTTGGGAGCCCATACATGAAAAGTACGCAATTTTACTTTGATACACGAAATCTTAATTCAAGTATTATAAGAAATATATAAAAAACACTACTTCATAAATTTTGCACATATTAGGTACTGTAATTGCGGTATAACGATCGCTTAAATCTATTCTAAATCTACAGACACCTGGTATAAAAACTTATTTTCGTAGATAATATAATAGATATATACACAGGAAACAATGTACAACATATCAAGTCGTAAATCAGTACTTTATGTGTTTACAAGCGCGCACGCGTATACGCACTATTGAAATTAATGTTCCAGAACGTCTACTGATTGGTGGCCTTGCTATAGTGGGATCCCCTTTCTTAACAACTACACGAAGATTAACACTGTATTAGTCTATAATTATTTAGAAACCGCGATTGATTTATATGATCTCGAGTAGAATTTAAGCATTAACAATACATGAACTTGGAAAGTAACGTTTCGTTTTAGCTATACATTTTCTGCTTGATCCGTCAATATTTTTTAGTTTTTAAAAAGTAGAACTCGCAGAAAAAAGAAGACGTATTTGTAACTATTGATAATACGTTTATCAAACATATACCTATTTGCTTTTTAAATAAATAAATAAAATATATTAAATAAAAAATAAATATTATAGGATATCATTACACAAATTGACTAAGTCCCACAGTAAGCTCAATAAGGCTTGTGCTTTTGAATAGCGATTTGACAGTTTCGTGACGTAACCTATGACAAATTATATTTCGTCACTTCATTTTTCAGATATAATTTTATATTAACCATGTAGTTTCCCTATTGTACAGGTAGCATCGCACACATTTAAGAGTAACTATTTTGATTAAAACTGTGAAAAACAACTTCCACCCACTTCCGCTTACTGGTTACCTGCGTGCGGCGACCGCTGCGCTCTACATTCTTTATTTGTGCGTGGTAGCGTCCACACGTGAAGTGACTCATATAATATCGATCGAACTTCACTTCAAGAAGTTCGTTTGATCATCAAAAATTGAAACATTTCAAAAATACCCACCACCTACATGAGTAATTTATTCTCATCGGTCGAACAGACTTCAAGGGCAACTCCGTTGATTCTCCTTAATCTTTGCCCAGAAGCATAATCACCGTGCCCGGACTATAATTGAAACATCCCAGGGTTGTCATTAATATCCCTAAGCCCGTAACGGCGTACGTCCCGTTGACATGCTATGGAGTTACTACTTTCCAGCCACAGTCGGGACAGTGCAATGCGTATGATTACGCGAACACGATTGAGAGGTTACTTAAAAATATATAGTATCAGATACTACGTATTTTTTCTCGTAGCAAAACTATGGATCTCTGACGTGGTGGTTAATAGAAAATCGCTTTTTCTTGTCCCTAGTTAATTGTACTGCTCCAAAAAATGGTGATACTTACCTGTAGAATGTAAACAAATATAACAAAAATCATAGGATTTTAATATTGTGACAGGTTTGACCAACCCGATTACTTATATAATATGTTTAATTTTGTTAATTTAAATTTAAACTAACATTCACGCGTTTTGTACATTTCAGTTCATATGTAGCTTTTATACGGTTTATATAAACTTTAAATGAAAGTAGCTTATGCGGTTTATAAATTAAATTAAATAATCATTTAATTCAGGCATAACCCATATAAGTGTTAGTAACAGCCTTAAATAATAATGTTAAACTATGACTGTTATAATTTCCTAAAGTCTGCCATGCAACATGTACCTACTTAGGGCTAGGACTATACAATACCTGCTCACCCGGTACAGTTTTGAGAGAATATAATGGTTTTATAAACAATGTAAACTTGTTGTCACGATAAAATTTGTTTAACTTCATACAACTTATTTAAAATTATCATAATGATCCGTTTACACTAGTTCAGTTCAGTGCCTACTAATATTAAACTTAGTTGTGAGCATAAGTGTGAAGAAGCTTCACGTGTCACTGTTAGTGATCAATAAAATGACATTCTGAACGACTTAATGCTTTAATAAATACCCGCACTCTATCATTTCCTCTTCTTATAATAACAAACCACGTTTAGACCTAAAAAAGCGTGTTGATTAGCTGTTTTGTGATATCGATGGCTTACATTTTTATCTTTGCTCAGATCTGCATTAAGAACCCAACATAATTTTTCAACCGTAATGTGCGTTTTTAAAAGCAACTTCGTTGTAAAAACACCGTGGTCAACTGAACAGACAACATTGTTGCAATTTAAAATATAATTCCAAGTTTAAAATAATTGGCAGGTAAGTGGCATAGTAAAAACATTGTGTCATTTCACCTGCCATCCATACAGTGTCATTGTCATACAATTATGTATGTGTAATTTTAGGATTAAAAAAAATCGATCGAAACCTTTTGAGTTAACCACAGTGCGCCTCCACGCACGGAAAGGTCCTTTATATTGATGATAGTATGCTCGTTGAAAACAAAAATTACAGAATTATAGCTTAATTGGAAGTGTGACTATCTTGTACACGGTGACATTTTTACGGGTGACAAAAAATGTAAGCATTAATGTGAGATGTCACTTGCGAGTAGTTGCGGCACCTGTCAAGTTGGATAACCACTCACTTGCTTAACATTTTTAGTGAACTCTATTGCCTATGTAATAAGGGTCTCGGCTGGTAGCCAAAGGCGAGTGAGTGGATAAAGCTGCGTGAGAGAGCCGTATGGAGGTCCTGTGGGTATTAAACATGTTTTATTTAAATTATAGTGACAGATAATTGCTATTGGAGGACGAGTGCTTAATCCATTCAAACAAATTACTTGACAAAAAAACATTAAGCTGTAAGTTGTGTACCGTATTGACTTATAAAGTATTGTCAAATGAATTAGAATTATTAAGATTATTTTAGATTTGTACCAGATACTTAGACTTTACATTGATTTAGGTTTAATTTCATGTAACCTGTTTTTAGGGTTCCGTAGCCAAATGACAAAAAAACGGAACCCTTGAGGATTCGTCATGTCTGTCTGTCTGTCCGTTCGTATGTCACAGCCACTTTTTTCCGAAACTATAAGAACTATACTGTTGAAACTTGGTAAGTAGATGTAATCTGTGAACCGCATTAAGATTTTCATACAAAACTAGAAAAAAAAAACAATAAATTTTGGGGGTTCCCCATACTAGAACTGAAACTCAAAATATTTTTTTTCATCAAACCCATACATGTGGGGTATCTAATGGATAGGTCTTCAAAAATGATATTGAGGTTTCTAGAGGTAATATCATTTTTTTCTAAATTGAATAGTTTGCGCGAGAGACACATCCAAAGTGGTAAAATGTGTGTGTGTGTGTGTGTGTGTGTGTGTGTGTGTGTGTGTCGCTGTAACTTCTAAAATAAGAGAATGATAAAACTAAAAAATATATATACCATGCAAACTTCCACCGAAAATTAGTGTGAACTAGATCTAATAAGTAGTTTTTTAATACGTCATAAATCGTACGGAAGCCTTCATGGGCGAGTCCGACTCGCACTTGGCCGCTTTTTTAATAATTGCGGATTTAGGGTCCACTTCAACTTAACACTTAACAAATCTGCGCGTCATTTTGGCTGACACAAACTATATTAGCTGGCATCCCATAGAGCCAATTTTAACTTTGATGTGGCGTTGACAGATGATTTTATGCTATATGTAAAATTAGCAAAAACATGTTTATTGTGTATGTACGGCATGTATGTTTAGGTGGTAGGTAGTTGTAACCGCCAGAGGACACCCTGGAGTCAGCTCTCAGCGATAACTCAGTTTAATATTTATTTACGGAGCCTGCTGGTTCGGAAATCCAATTCCTCCCACGGTGGGACGTAGTTGGAGCGTCAAACAAACACCACTTAATTAGATTCCTATTTATTTAGCACTAGCACACACTTAGTCTAGACCTTAGGCACCAAACTTAAGCACTAAAACACTAACACTATAGGCACTTTCACTATAACGTTATTCTAGTACTTACTAAGGTAAAATAACTAAGCGGTCCACGTAACTAGCACTAAAACCACTATTACCACTAATACTGATCACAACTTTAGGGCACTTTCACTTTTTCCTCACTTTTCCTTTTTGACTTCCGATCGCTTGAACTGAACTGAACTGACTGTACTAACTCACTGTCCGCAGGCCGTATCTCGCCTGCTTATATAGGGCGAATACGAGGTCTCGAAAGTAACTCCAGATAATTCGAGAACGGCCTCGTTACGTGGACTTCTCTTTCTTGTGCTATCTCTTTCTCGCATTGGGCGTAGAACTTTCCCCGTATTTAACCACCTTTTCGGGTTTATCTCGGGAACCCTGAGGTTTTCAGTGATGAACCGTACCTTTTTAGAAAGCATTTACGAAGATCTACCCTATTATACCAGTTTCAGCTGAAAATATTCATGAATATAAGAATTATCTTCATCGATAGTTCAACTCCATACAAAAATAACTTTAAGTCTTAATATCTCGATAATTCTAGGCCCAATGCTTACAATGTTTGTGTCTACGGATAGCTAATCCTATGTTCTATCTATACAGGTCACTACGATCCCTGGGGAAAGCCTAACTTGGGAGAAATCAGGTGAAATTGGGTCGCCTCGACCCGAACATATAAATACCGCGCACCGAAGTCCGCGCCGCTCAGTACGCTTCCGGCTTCCGCAGTGATCGCACCGGCCGCTCACCCGCGGTGATGACGTCACGTAACAAGCTGACACAAAACGCTATTTTCATAGCGACTACAATTTTATCCTGTTTCTAGTCAATCGACCGATAAGTCAATCATACAAAGTGTGCTTGTGTCAACTTATTTCTATCCTATAGCTAGGCACCCTATAGCTATTTTATCTAGTTTTACGCGTTAGGTAATTCTTTCCGGCCCGGGTCTGTACCGTCCGAGCATTCGTCTCGGCAGGGGTCCATGCTGTCCGTAACAGTCTGCCCCCGCTGACGCTCCTGCGACTGCTCCTGTTGCAACGGTAGGACAGCCAACTTTGTGACGGGCCTCCGGAACACGCCTCCTCGGGTTTGAACGTCAGCCGATCGTATTCCACCATCCGGTCCTGGGTACACCTGGGTGACGATGCCGCGTGGCCACACATTGCGCGGCAGGTTTCCGTCCACTTGATGACCTGATCTGGTGTCAGACGATGCTCCTCTCGGATGGTCTGCTGTAGCCTTGACCCGATGAGCGCCGACTGAAGTTCCATGCGTGGTATGCTGAGTTGCCTCGTTGGCCCAACCTTACTTTTTGCCGCGATTAGGCTCACTTGGGCCTCCCCGCCATTTGAGGCTACTCGCCAGTACGCCACGGATGCGTATGCTTTGGTGCTGGCGTCCACGAACACATGTAGTTCCCTTCTCGCCACTGCCCCCGTTGAAAGATAGCATCTTGGTATCCTGAGCTTCGCGACGCTATCCAGAGCTCGCAGCCAGGCCTCGAAGTCACGCTTATCCTCTTCTGGCAGTGGAGAGTCCCAGTCCAGCTTCTTGGCCCACAGATTTTGCAGCTGAACTTTTGCTGTTATAGTATAGTGGCTTAACAGCCCCAGCGGGTCATATACTGACATCACGGCCGATAACATTTGCCTCTTCGTAGGCGTCTGTATCATTTCCTTCACTTCGGCCGGTACCCTTATCATTGTTGTGTTGAAACCCAACTGGTCGGTTTCAGGGTTCCAATACATCCCGAGGATCTTATTTTCCTTGCCTTTGCCGAGCTGTGCCGGTGTACTTGCGTGTAACTCCGTCGGGATCTGCTGGAGTAGCTTCACACTGTTTGAAGTCCACCCTCGTAACTGGAACCCTCCCTTGGCGTGAGACGACGCGACTTGCGTAGCACGATGTAAGAGTTCCTTCTCATCCGGGTAGCTGGCTACGTAATCGTCCATGTAATGATTACGTGTGATGTCTTCCACAGCATCCGGGAACTCATCAGCGTTGTCCATAGCGTTTCTATTTCTGACGCTATGGGCCAGGAATGGTGAGCTTGCTGCACCAAAAAGCATGCTCGTCATTTTGTAAAATTGCGGATTCCCTGTCCGGCGGTCCCCTCTCCAAATGAACATTTGTGACGGTTGATCCTCGGCCCTTATTTTTACTTGGAGGAACATTTCCTGTAAATCCGCCACAACTGCAAATTGCCCTTCGCGGAACCGAAAGAGAATCCCTATAATTGACTGTAGTAGATCCGGTCCTTCTAAAAGAAAATCGTTTAGGCATTTCCCTTGAACGCGACACGCAGCGTCGAAGACTAGCCTTATCTTTCCCGGTTTGTTCGGATTAGTTACCGCAAAATGCGGCAACACCCACGCTATCTTGCTATCTGGCGGCTCCTGCAGCGGCTCGGCGTACTTTTTCTTTAATAAATTATCAATTTGTTCCTTGTAACTCTCAGCGAATGCCGGATCCCGATCCATCTTTCTCTCGATACTCCTTAACCGACACATTGCAGTTTGTATGGTCGGTGGCATTCGTGGTTCGTCGTCCCGCCATAGCTGACCTACTTCATAGCGTGGTCCATTGTCGTTGATTTTCTTTATTGTTCTGTCCAAAATATCCATGGCCCTTTGGACTTGCGGATCCACCTTTGTAACGTTTTTTATTCCCAGCGAATCTATGTTGAAATAATCTCGTAGCATGGAGTCTAGGTTCTCATCCCTCTCGCGGCAGTGCAGCATCAGGTGTTCCTCGCCCTCCTTGGGAATAACCAGCCGTGGTTTTCCCCCGAAGATCACCCAGCCAAGCCCAGTTAGCACTGCCGCTGGCTCGTCCAGACCCCTGACGATTGCTTCCTGTGGTAGTAGCACAGGCCATTGGTCGATGCCGATAAGCAGTTTAGGTATAGCCTCTTCATAGCACGCAGTCGGTATATTTTTGAAGTGTTCCAGCTCCATGATTTTCTTACTCATCCGTTGCGTGCGTAGGCCTATACGTCGTACCGTCGTGAAGACGAGATCGTATGCGGTTTCCAAGCCCTTTCCGCGTACGCGCACCTTCACCTGTCTGCTTATTTCAGGCTCCGCTTCCATATTGCTTACGCCTGCGAGACATAGCGGCGTGGCAGGTCCCGTAGCTCCTACGGTGTCCGCTACGTCTGTCTGAATCAGGCTTATAGTGCACCCGTCGTCCAACATAGCGTAGGTGTCCACCTTCCCCTTAGGACCCTCTACGGTGACGGGAACCATTTTGAGGAACACCGTGGTTGTGTTATTCACATACTCCGTAGTGTTCGTAACAGTGTCCGGCTCTTGTGCTATAACCGCCGGCGTATGTCCGGACCCTAGGCTGGCGGTGGGCTGCAAAGAGGGCGCGGCCGCGCGGGACACTGGTGGCGGCCGGCGTTCACGCGTCACTTCCTGCGCCTTTCCCTCGTGCAGCAACTTATGATGCCTAAAAGTGCATCCGTCGATTCCACAAGGTTTGTTATGGCACTTAGTCTTTCTATGCTTGCTGTTTAGGCATCTGAAGCATATTGTGTTACTCCTGGCCCAGTCCCATCTAGCTCCTATGTCCATGGCCAAGATCCGCTTGCACCCCGGGGTTCTGTGGCCACCGCCGCAACATAGGCAGGGTACACGCCGCGCCTCGGCGTTACCCGTCGTATATGCCTGCTCGGCGTGGTACTGCGCCTGCTGTGGACGTCTACTTCCCTGGACTCGTTGGCTCGTCGTTGATGGGCGGGCAGTTTCCTTCGCTGCCGTTTCCCTCCTCTTCATATTGCTTGTAGGTAGCCGAGCGTGTGAGAACTCTAACTCGGCGTCGCTTTCCTCGATGAGAAAATCCGCCATGAGCATAAGCTCACATTTACCATTCTTTATATTTTCTCGGGCATATGCACACCATCTGCTTCGTAAGTGGGGACTCAGACGATCGGTTATTTCTCTTACCAACAAAGGATTGTTACTGTAATTTTTACTATCCAGTTCACACAAGGTGCTTACTATATTGACGACTTTTGTAGCAAAGTTATTTAAATCTATGGCACTAGGACCCACAGGCGGCAGACGTTTAAGCTCTTCTAGCGCTTTATCGACTAAAAGGTCAATCCTTCCAAAGTTCTTTTTCAACAATTTCATTATTAAATCTGGCTGTGTCGACGTTGATAATAGATGTTGCACGCATTGGCGTGCATCCCCACGTAAACAATTTCGAAGCCTTGCCATGTTTTCGAATGCACTAAAATTGTAGCGTCGAGTTGACTCGCTGTAGGCATTATAAAATAATAACCACTCGTTCGGGTTGCCCGAGAAAGGTGGCAGCTCGTAGCATTGTTTTGGCGGCGTTGTGCGTACGGCGTCCCTTAATTGGTCGGCGAGCCTATTAAATGCAGTAGCCGCGTCACTCGGCGGCGGCTCTACCGACGACCTTAGTTTAGTATGAGGAGTGAACGGCGTTGACGCGAAGTAATCCCTTTGTGGTTCAGTTCGTGACTCCATGTACTCGTTGCGTGGTCGCGACGGCCCCATTTCTGGCTCTAAGGGCGACGGCGCACGGTACTCGTATTGTGATCGTCGCGGCGGCTCTACCGGTGACGGCGCCCGATATTCATTGCGCGGTCTGCGCGGCGGCGATCTATCCCCTTTCCGTGGCTGGCGCGGCGGCGATCGGTACTCAGCTCGCGGCCCGCGTGGCGGCGATCGGGCGCGCTCGGCCCGTGTCGGCACGGGTAGCGTCTCTACGCGAACGCGAGGCGGGTCGTCGTGGGGGCGATGCGGCGTCTCGACGATCTTTCCAATGTCATTAAGCCACTCGCTGACTCGGCTCTCGGGTTCGGCTCGTACTCGTAGCTTGGGGCTACTCCCGCGTGATGATGCCACGGAGGTGTCCGAAAGTGACCCATATTCGTTAACCACGACGTTAAGACGGTGCTTATATTCTATGTCAAGCATCTCGCGTTCCAGAGCGAGCTCCCTGAGCTTCAGTTCCAGTTTCTTTTTTTCTTTTATATATTGAAGCTCTTTTATTTTGCTTGAACATAGACTGCTGATGTGTGAACCCCTTGATGATGCAGATTTGACCGACGACCCTTCATTCCGTGCGTTTTTCTTAGGCGAGGGTGCTGGAGGTAGGGGTGTGGTGCGCGGAGGTTCTTGCCTCTCCTCCGCCGCCCTACTCTCCCCCTCGGAAATGGGCGACATTCTCCTTGACTGCGCGCTCAACTGTTCGCGCTCGGCGCGGCGTCGCTCAATCCGCCGTTGATTAAACCGCTCGATCACAGACGGTGAACGCGGAGGCCCCTTGTGGACAGTTATCTTCACGGCCTTTGTCAGTGGTACCTCGGCCTTAGCCTTCCCTAGTACCGGCGGCGAAGATTTGGAACCCGCCTCTGCTTCCTCGTCGATGGCCTTTGACCCGGTGCCCTCGACGTCCTCGCGGTGTTCCCCCCTAGATGGAGGGCTAGCCGTCGACTCCCTTCCGGTAGCCGTCGTTAACGGCCTCCCGGTGCGCTGGCTAGACCCTCCCGACGTGTCCGTTGCCCGCTCCGCGACCTCTGATACGCGACCCGTGGTATCCGTGGAGGTCGTACGTTCCCGCTCGTTCCTGGTGCGGTCCGACTGCGATCTTGTTGTAACTCCCATTTTCGAGTTACTTCCCGACATTATTAACACTTCACAACACAGTTCACTGCACGGTTCGTCAGTCACACACAATATTCACACAACACAGTTTCCACTGTTCAGTATTAGTCCAATAAGAATCTAATTAGACACTCACTGTACTCACTGAAAGTTACTGGGTCCCACTGAATTTCAGGATCCGGCTCGAAGGACCAAAACTGTAACCGCCAGAGGACACCCTGGAGTCAGCTCTCAGCGATAACTCAGTTTAATATTTATTTACGGAGCCTGCTGGTTCGGAAATCCAATTCCTCCCACGGTGGGACGTAGTTGGAGCGTCAAACAAACACCACTTAATTAGATTCCTATTTATTTAGCACTAGCACACACTTAGTCTAGACCTTAGGCACCAAACTTAAGCACTAAAACACTAACACTATAGGCACTTTCACTATAACGTTATTCTAGTACTTACTAAGGTAAAATAACTAAGCGGTCCACGTAACTAGCACTAAAACCACTATTACCACTAATACTGATCACAACTTTAGGGCACTTTCACTTTTTCCTCACTTTTCCTTTTTGACTTCCGATCGCTTGAACTGAACTGAACTGACTGTACTAACTCACTGTCCGCAGGCCGTATCTCGCCTGCTTATATAGGGCGAATACGAGGTCTCGAAAGTAACTCCAGATAATTCGAGAACGGCCTCGTTACGTGGACTTCTCTTTCTTGTGCTATCTCTTTCTCGCATTGGGCGTAGAACTTTCCCCGTATTTAACCACCTTTTCGGGTTTATCTCGGGAACCCTGAGGTTTTCAGTGATGAACCGTACCTTTTTAGAAAGCATTTACGAAGATCTACCCTATTATACCAGTTTCAGCTGAAAATATTCATGAATATAAGAATTATCTTCATCGATAGTTCAACTCCATACAAAAATAACTTTAAGTCTTAATATCTCGATAATTCTAGGCCCAATGCTTACAATGTTTGTGTCTACGGATAGCTAATCCTATGTTCTATCTATACAGGTCACTACGATCCCTGGGGAAAGCCTAACTTGGGAGAAATCAGGTGAAATTGGGTCGCCTCGACCCGAACATATAAATACCGCGCACCGAAGTCCGCGCCGCTCAGTACGCTTCCGGCTTCCGCAGTGATCGCACCGGCCGCTCACCCGCGGTGATGACGTCACGTAACAAGCTGACACAAAACGCTATTTTCATAGCGACTACAATTTTATCCTGTTTCTAGTCAATCGACCGATAAGTCAATCATACAAAGTGTGCTTGTGTCAACTTATTTCTATCCTATAGCTAGGCACCCTATAGCTATTTTATCTAGTTTTACGCGTTAGGTAATTCTTTCCGGCCCGGGTCTGTACCGTCCGAGCATTCGTCTCGGCAGGGGTCCATGCTGTCCGTAACAGTAGTAGTCACCTATTTGCTCATGTCAATTTACATGAATGCACACCCCTTGAGTGAAAACGCTTCCAAATCCAGAAAGTAAGATGTACAGAACATAATGACATAATAACACGCAATATGCTTACAAGTTAACCGCACTGAAACGCGTGAACAGCATTAACGCAACTCATACTTTAAAGTCGATTAAGCCAGTTTCACGCTGATTGCATCCTGAGTCTGACCTGGCCGCGTAGCCAACGTTACATTCGTTAACGCTCCGTAGCGTATCGTAGTCATCTCTCTCTATCACTCTTCTTTATTAGTGCGACTGTAACAGTTGCGTTTCGTTCGCCACGGAGCGTGAACGATAGGCACGTTGGCAACGCGGGCAGGGGGCCTATTTGAGTCGTCAGACAGAATGCCAAATGCATGTGGATACCTAAGTGTAAATAAATATATGAGAAATTTGACAATTGGACATATATATTTTAACCTTAACGGTAGCAAGCAAAAAGCCTAACCCTACCTGATAGCCACGCCATGACCTGTCACTCTTACGTGTCGAATGGGCCCTTGCCCGCATGTATAATACTTGTCTATGCTCCTTATATACATATATTATACTACTAGTGGATGTTTAACGGAATCAAAATTCAATGTTTTACTACCATATTAAATCTAAACGTGGGCTATACATATTTTATAGTACATATACTTATCTCGTTCGCGTCTTTCCTGTAGACATCGGTAAGTCAAGGGAATCTAAAGCTAATTTTACGTTGCACCCTTATACAGGCGGGATACATTTTCAGTACTTGAGACTCAACGGGATATTTGTGTATCTAAGTTAAATTAACACTTTCATTGTATTGTCCACAGAGGTGACCTTTCTCTAAATTCTTATGTTATTGCCTCGCGTAGGTTATCTAGAAACGCATAATCCCATTTTAAAGTATTATTGCCTGTCTGTAATTGAGGCTTTATTGTAGTAAATAATTCTTCAGTGCGTCAGTTACTCGTAGCTTCTGCCAGGCTATAAGCCTCTTGCCCATTTAAATCGAACGCTTCTGGCACTACAAAAACTACCAGCAACGCTTAAAGGTTACGGCTATTTAATGATGTATAATTTATTTGTCGCCAACAGTCATATATTATAAGTTAGCCGTAGGCCTAGGCCAACGTTGTTTTTTTATTTAATTTATTGACACAATTACTTCATTAAGTCTTCTGAAAATTATTTATGACCGTGAAACAGTTGGAACATAATTTCTACCTATAGCTTACATAGTCGAAGAAAGAAGTTGACGACTATAAACACACGAGGTACCTATTAATTATAAGTACAGTCAGCATCAAAAGTAACGGAGCAGACTAGGCAATAAAAGTATTTTCTAATAAGTTAACAAAAAGAGTTATTTGTCTGTATGTACAACAATTAGACTGTTGTATAATACTTTTAATCGCCAAATATAGAAATATATTTTTATTTTGGAATAGTTATATGGCGCACACTAGAAAATATACTGGCAATTTTATGACGTATTAAAAAAAACTACTTACTAGATCTCGTTCAAACCAATTTTCAGTGGAAGTTTGCATGATAATGTATATCATATATTTTTGTAGATTTTTCATTATGTTATTTTAGAAGTTACAGGGGGGGGACACATTTTTTCACTTTGGAAGTGTCTCTCGCGCAAACTATTCAGTTAGAAAAAAATGATATTACAAACCTAAATATCATTTTTGAAGACCTATCCATAGATACCCCACACGTATGGGTTTGATGAAAAAATATTTTTTGAGTTTCAGTTCTAAGTATGGGGAACCCCCAAAATTTATTTAATTTTTTTCTATTTTTGTGTAAAAATCCTAATGCGGTTCATAGAATACATCTACTTACCAAGTTTGAACAGTATAGCTCTTATAGTTTCGGAAAAAAGTGGCGGTGAGATAATCGGACAGACAGACGGACATGACGAATATATAAGGGTTCCGTTTTTTGCCATTTGGCTACGGAACCCTAAAAACGTAGGCGTATCTGCTTCTCGTAGAAGAAAAAGGACTGTGTTTTCAGAATGCCTTTTTATGCATAAATATTTCGACATACATTAACCACGTCGACATTTTAATTTTTGCATTAGACCCTAAAACCGATTTCCTGTCACCTACTACACAAATTTTTACTTAGAAACGAGTTGTCGCATAAGCAAGAATCCATACCCGATAAGTCAGATGTAATATTTTGTTGAAAAGGGACCTTAAAACGTTTCGGACTTAAATACTCGTACTCCATTGTCAAATAAATATTTTTTACGGAAACATAGGCCATTACATAATCCGTCTCAGTTTTCGTATTAAATATCCATGATGCCACAAAAACGAAAGTAAATATCCATGATGCCACAAAAACGAAAATTAAAAAATGTGATTCAATTTCAAAATTTGAATACACACAACAGTGGCGACTTTTCGTGAAGCTTGTAAACGTCGACGCCAACCACATCATGGCTTCTTTTCATACATAACGACACATAACCCTATTCAAGTTACATAGTATCTTACGTCTTTCTTACCCAAGATGTGAATAGCTGTTAACAATATCATTAAGGGCCCCCTATCTATTACCAATTGCTGTCATTATAACTTTTACATATTCAATGGCGACATTAACTAAATTTTTGTGTGTCATTTGTCCTTTGTACTTTATTAAGTTCAGTGTTGGTTTATTCATAAGCAGAGTAATTAATTAAACAATATTAATTACTATTTTATGGATAACGCGTATAATGATGTCGCGTTTTTGTTAAAAATGGTTAGCATTTTGTTAGTCTCGCCTCTCTTAAGAAATAGCAGACTAACAGACAGACGGACAAATTAATAAGGCTGACACTATGTAAGCTAAATAGCAAGTTTTTTTGAGGAAAACGGTTCTGCAACATTTTGATAATAATTAATTGAAATGAAGGAAGCTTCAAGTTTATCTGTTCTTTCGAATTACATAATGACGGATAGGAAAGACATAATATGTTATTTTCGTCCAATAATACAACCTGAAGTATCAAGGTAAGTATGAAGGTTGAATCAAGTACATAACTTTCGAGGCATCGCACACACATTATACAGGATGTTTATTTAGTCAACTGCATAATTTACAGACTAAATATATATATTATGGGACCAACCTCGAAGTCGCGTAAAAAATTGGCTGTTTCATACACTTTAGCTGTATGACCGCGACATTTTCTATGGGATTTTCTGTAATTTCTATTTCGCGATTTCGGGGTTGGTCCCATAGTAAAAGTTGCTTAGTATGACCTATACAATGTGTTTGTGCACGTATACTGGAGCCGTATAGTACGATGAATTTTATCGACAAATCACCCCCATACCTATGCTTTTTCGCAACCATTTAAAAAATGCACCCCTTAAAAGTTTTATGGCGCAAAACACGACTGCACTTGATTAATGTGCCATTATCTATCCATTTACCTATCGCACATTTAAAAAACAATAACCAGTCGATAGCTTATGAATTAGGCATAAATTTCAAGCACAAATGTCATAGATAATTAATACCAAAGATAAAAAATCTAAATGACACAGAGATTTTTCCACATTACTCAAGAATTAATAATAAAGATAAAAATTGACTTAGAAGTCCAGGTCAACGACCTCGTTTTCCAAAAAAAAGATAAAATGTAAAAAGAAAAGTTAATTTTTGAAGAGATTTTTTATCTTTGGTATTAATTATCTGTTACATTTATGCTTGAAATTGATGCCGTAATTCATAATCTATCGAATGATTATTATTTTTTCAAGGTGCGATAGGTAAATGGAATGGTACATTAACCAAGTGCAGTCGTGTTAGGCATCATCAAACTTTGAATGGGTGCATTTTAAAAATGATTGAGAAAAAAACATAGGTATAGGGGGTGATTTATCGATAAAATTCATCGTAATTTACGTGGTTAACGGCTCCACGATACGTGCACAAGTACACTGTATATTCAGCCCGTAAATTATTGCAGATGGCTAAATAAACACCCTGTATAATATAAATGCAGGGATATCACACTGACCATCTTTTAGTAACTCTTTTCGTCACTGATATACAGATATTAGCAGACATAGGATCTTTCAAAAATAGTAGATTATGTAACAAGGGAGCAAACTGAAATATTAACCCTTATCCAAATAGCCTTATTCATAAAAAAAAAACCCTTTTCCAAAAAGGTAATATGAAAACTCATTTACGGATGCCTTTCGCATATTCTAGTTATTACTCCAAGTTTTGTTTGTAAAAATATAATTTAGTTGAAAGTATAAACTGTAACAAATAAGAGTTCAATTCTCTTCTTCTTTATTTTAAAAGGATATTTGAAACTTAGTTTTCTCAATCTAGCAGTCCTTTAAAATAATATGCTTTGTTTACAAAACTCATAGGTACTTTACCATTGTCTCCAAATTATACTTACAAAAATATATGTATACACTAACAAACAAAACATGGAGCGATCACTTGTATATGACAAAATCATCGATAATTGTGTTTATCGATATAGGAACTCCTTACCTGTCAATAAAATTTGCCCCCTAAAATCTCTCTAAATAAATCTGGATATTAGTGACAAGAGAGTAAGGTCGTCCGTTAAAAATAATGCCAAAATTACTAAAATTACAGTATATACTGGCAAATTATATAAAAAAAACTTTCATTTATTCAAAGAAATAAGCTGCGTTAGTCAAGTAGCTAGGTATTTTAAAGGTCCGGTGTAACGAACGCACAAGTCAGTATGCAGATACGGCATTGATTTACATCCCAGCTTGTTACGCGGGCGATGTGGCCGCGAAAAAACACCTAGCCCCAGTGTATGTACACTGCTTCACTGACAACGCGTCCGGAAGGCTTGAGCCGGGATTTACACTATTTTGTGGTATTGTTTTATTGGTTTTGAATATTATTTTATACCTAGTTATAAATACTGGCTCTGTCTACCTACTCAACGGATTCCCGTGTTTTTAGGGTTCCGTACCCAAAGGGTCAAACGGGACCCTATTACTGAGACTTCGCTGTCCGTCCGTCCGTCCGTCCGTCCGTCCGTCTGTCACCAGGCTGTATCTCATGAATCGTGATAGCTAGACAGTTGAAATTTTCACAGATGATGTATTTCTGTTGTCGCTATAACAATAAATACCAAAAACAGAATAAAATAAATATTTAAGGGTGGCTCCCATACAACAAACATAATTTTTTTGCCGTTTTTATAAATAATGGTACGGAACCCTTCGTGCGCGAGTCCGACTCGCTCTTGCCCGTTTTTTTACATTTCACGTGACATCTACTCCATAAAAACTATCACAGTTGGATTAATGGTGCATAATGTACATATTGTACGAACTGCTTTACGGTTTCAGTAATACCAAAGAGAATTAAAAAAAAAACAGTCAGCATCAAAAGTAAGTAATCAGAATACTCGTCAAATGTTTCTTGTATTTTATAGTATCCTCTGAAATAGATATCATACACTAAAGAAAAACTGACCAAGTCCACCGGCGGCCGAGGCGGTTTTTTTTTCTTTAGTGTATAATATCTATTTCAGTTTATAATTTATATATAGAGTAGTGTGACTATTTAAAATAACAAATCAAAAAAATATTTCATAAAATAATTTGATTTTTTCCCTAGTTGAGTAGTGTGTATCCTCTGATATTATAACAAAAAAGTTACTGTATGAAGAACAATTAGACTGAGACACTTTAGATCTAGATTCTTTAGGACACAAACTGTAGAAATATATGTATGTATAAGTGGAAAATAATTTAGAAAAGTTACCTTATCTTAAGTGTTTTGGAATATCATTTTGCGCCCACACACACCTGTAAAAGAATAAAATTAAATGAGAACAAGGTAAGTAATTACAATACATTTTAACTTATTGAACAAGTCTTAATGGTCTGTTTCACAATGTTCAAGTAAAATTGACGAATACTTCAAGTCATCGTTGATGTTCTACAAGCTTCTAATAAGGTTAAATAACTGGTGCTAAATAAATAAAGTGCTTAGTTTTGCAGGAAGTTTTATCTGGTAGTTAATTTATTTAATTACATAGATTAGCTATCCAATACTACACGCAGCTTTCAAGAAGTAGACCCTAAGATAGGTTTTTCATGCTCCGGTACAAATTTTGAACACTGGTTGCGGGATCACTTTGGTATTGTAGGTAAATTAGTTACAAACGTTTTCCTCAAAGATAGTTTGACGTATATTATATCAAAAATTTGGAACAGCAACTACGTAGGTAATAATCGCTTATTTTTTATCGGTTCCAGTACGTTCGCACTGTACGCACACCGCGGATAGAGTCATACATATCTTTTGCCGAGAAATATGGGAACTCGGGAACGAACCGCGATATTTATAGTTCAGCTAATGGATCTGTTTGTTTGTTTTGCATTTGAATGACAAACATCTATATTTTCATGAAAAATAATAATTTTCTACATATAGACAATAATAAAAGCTGTAGAATATGCACACAATCAAAAATTGACGCGTTTTCTGATGAACACATTTTACGAATGTCCGAAAAAAAACAAAAAAGTAATTGTTATTTTTCATAACTTAAAGTAGGTTCTACCATTTACACTCATATGCTGGCTACTTGGCAAGCAAAATGCACTTTCCTGGGGATTATAAAAGGTAGGTACTTTTACGTCACATATTTATAAATTTTCTCAAAGATTTAAAGGTACTTATGTACTTATAAGTAGGTAGATTATGTTATAGCGGTAATTTATACCTACCGCAAACCATTCATATATCTTGATATCTTTCATTCCAATAAAGCAAAATCTACCTGTACCTGTAGAGATGGCGACCACCTTTGCCATCTCTCTCCTGCTCTTGGCTTTTTTTCCAATAGGTATGGCTGCGTTATTCACGTATATCCATTTATTCATATTGTCTAGCTAGTTGATCCTCCTTTTTCCTCTTCCTCTCTTGCCGGCTTCTTGTTTCTTGAAATGGGGTAGTCAGACCAAGCTAACTCAGCAGTGATTTTGACAGCACAGACTGTGCAAATATTAATTTAAACGTCAAACTTCCATGAAATCATGACGTTTATTACATATAAGATTTTACAGTAGCCCCTAGACTGGCAAGAAGAACACCGGTGTCAATGCAACATGCTGCTGGCTACACAAGTTATCTCAGGTATTTTGTTTTTACTGATCGCTCATCGTGGCATTGTATACGGCGATAACCTATGATCGGTACAGTCGAGAACACTTGGATATGGATTAAATGTAAGGTATTAAATGTAAATGTGACTCAAAAAAATGAAAAGATAATCTATCGCAAATGTTTTTCGCGCATTACTTTTTGGCTGGCGGATTGTAAAACATCAAAATTAAATATTAAGACTATTAATTGAGTGAGTAAATAAAAGCATAACTTATTCAGTGCGCTTGAACAAACAATTTAATTAACACACTATACACTTTATACTTATAGTTCACTCCTCTTTAAAATTACCTCTAAAAAGGTTTCCTTCCATCTTAGTGTCAAAGTACCCTTTTGATACCTTGTCACTGGTACCGTTAACTTGCTCAACATTGCCTACCATGCCCAACATTACCTGACTTAAACAAATTTCTAATCCAAATAATGTTAACGATTCTCCCATTATAAGTAATTAAAATAAGCCTTTGGCAAAAAAATAATTTTTGGTACAAGCTTTAATCGCTGACTGTACTTTTTTTTCCACAGGCAACTAATACTCATCGAGACAATTCTAGAAACCCCAAACACAATTAGGTTGCGTTATTTTATCACAGAGTTCCTATGGCCACCTCCTGTCTCCACCATCAGATCAGCTTGATGGTACCATAATATTACATTGTCAGCCGACTTACATATGTATGCAAATTTTCAGCTTCATCGGAAACTGGGAAGTGGGTCAAATTTAAAATTAAGAAGCTTGTAAAAATACAAAAAAAATACAGTACTAAATTACTTTAATTTGATTGATTGATCATTACTTAACTTTGTCAATAGTGTTTTACTACCGTAAATTAGGTATCACCAATTAAAATAATAAATTAAAAATGTTTTACAACTTGTATTCGACCAAACACCAAACACTATTAAGTACCAAGGACTAAGAAAAATAAGTACAATAACAAAACTTAAAACCTACTACTAAAATTAGGTACGTAAAAAAAAAAAACTTATACTCAATTTTACAACTTAATGAAACTTGTGTGGGCGACTGTATACAAACGCAATTTTAATTTATAGTTGCAAAAACATACAGGTAGACAATGCAAGCAGAGGCTCGGATCGCATAGGAAACACATTAATTATATTTACCATTAAAACGTTCGTTTTTCGCATACTATTGAATACAAAGTTGAATATCATGTCGTTATTGTTGAAATGTTATTGCAATGTAACATTATATCATTTTTGGTCATAAATTTGCTTAGGGCACACATGCTTTTTTATTATTAGTTAGGAATAAAAGCGAAGCCATATTAGTAGGTAAGGGCACGTTGAGTCCCGGCAGATTAGAATAAAGATCCGGGGATTTATTATTAAGCGGACAATTAAAGAACTATATTATCAACTTCGTTTCCACAATCGCATATCGGAGAATCTTTATTTTTAAATTAATGTAACTGCTCGGTCGAGCAGACATGACCTAATCTGAGTCTAATAATGATACTAGGGTGTCTGGTGTGTCTTTTAGAAAGAGATCTATTTTTGAAAAAACATGAACGGGATGGAAAAGATGGTTGAATTCCTGAAACGAAGCATTTCTTAGACCGGGACCAACGGACAGACCAAATCTTAGGTCTTGATACGATATAGATCAAAAATGTCAGTGTCAAAAAAGATGATTTATTTTTAAAAACGTAACTTTTGACAAAAATCAGTTTTTTCGATTGTACGTAGGTGTAACATAGGAAATTTTGTAAGTTGTCTCTAGCCAGCTACAATGATTGTAACAATCTATATATATTGTTTTGTCTGTCTTGTATGTTCCTCCGGAGCATCAAAACTACGCAGCCTATTTTCATGAATGATTAGTCAATAGATTCATTTTTGAGAACCAAGTGACGAGGCTACATTTGTACCTACTGATTTCCAAAAACCATCAAGAACTCATTTACGTAGTAACTCAGTTAAGACTTGACATGCACGACTACGCATAAAACCGCTTAACTGAATTAATTCGTTCAAGAAAATAATTTAATTCGCCCGTGAATGATGATCATTAATCAGCAACACGCACTTTACCATCATCGATCATCGCAATCGCGTAAGTGGTATTATTAACGACTGTCAACTATCACCTGTCAGTATTGGTTAATAAGTTGGTCTGTATGTACAATGTACAGTGGAACCTAAGTAGCACGAATCTCTAAGTAAACGCCTAAAAGTTAATTTTTAACAGGTTTCGTCTTATAGAGGGCAACGACTTGCAAAGGTTATAAGTTTTTTTTAAAGAGGTTTTGAGTTACAGAGGTAAAACGCATGAAAAAATCTTAAAGAGAGGTAACTATACGAACACGTAAGGTACATTCTTATTGTTTTTTTAGGGTTACAAAGGTTTTTTTCAAGTTATAGAGTCTCATTTTTTATGTTACCTATAAATAAATATTGTACTGGAGAAGCGTGAAGGGAATCGTTGATCAGTTTTAATGAGGTTAAACATTTTGAGTTATGGCTGTTTTGGGCTTCAAAAGGAAAGTAGTAACGAGGATTTCGCCTTATCGAGGCTCGAGTTATCGAGGTTCCACTGTATAAACTTGTAAGTAGGAAGTACAGTGAAAAGAATGACTGTATTATTTATTATATAATTAAGAGAACACTTCGTCTATAAAAATTAATTTCCGGCACTGTATAAAAAGATAATTTAGCAGAAGTCCTGATAAAAAGTGCTTCCAAAACAATTAAGAACTATGCTCACGCATAGTGCCCAAATTAATGAACTAATAGTAATATAGTTTGTTTCATGGGTACTCAATAGAAAAAGTTCTTATCCAACTTTGATGAAAACCTGTTCATTGCTTACAAGTAAAGTAACTTATTTACAATCGATCAATTCAGACATTGAAATCCTCGTATAATAATAACATTGCCAGTATATGATACTCGTAATCCTCCTACTCATGACCCAACCCCAAATAGCAATTTCTTGTTGTCAAACGGTTATGGATAGTATCATGTCCATAACCAAATAGGCCTCTTTAATTAAAGATCTTCGACAGCAGTAAAATCGGGTAAACAAACAGCGGCAATCGTGTGTCTCAAGACCACCTCAAGACTAGGAGAAGAAGTCAGGGCTGCAACAATCGTGCGTGCTTTAATTTTTGTCGGAACCTAATCCAAGCCTCGATAAGGTACAAGAACCAGTGACGTACAAAAATATGAGACTTGTATTAGGTTTAAACATAAATAGAAACATAATACTATATATACAATTATACAAATTTTACCTTCGTTAGACGCAGCCCACATTAGGGATTGCAATCCGGTCCGGCGGATCCGGTAATCCGGCCGGATCCGGCACTTTTTAGGAGCTACCGGATCCGGTAAAAATCACCGGATCCGGACCGGATCCGGTAAAATAAAAAAACGCCTAAATACAGCACGCGCTGTGC
This sequence comes from Cydia pomonella, assembly GCF_033807575.1. Classification (NCBI taxonomy): domain Eukaryota; kingdom Metazoa; phylum Arthropoda; class Insecta; order Lepidoptera; family Tortricidae; genus Cydia; species Cydia pomonella. The sequence goes on from NC_084712.1 coordinate 15,827,920, forward strand.
GTTTCAGATGAGGAAAAGCCAACGGATACGAGGTATGAAGTTGAACAGAACAAAAAACGAATCAAAAAGTTTAAATTTATTAAGATAAAAATATATTTATTATGACGATGACTGGGAACAGAAGAGGATTTCTTCTTCTTTCATGTTGGTGGCACGATATGACGATTACATAAATACTGTAATAGAAGGAAAAATGAAAGGATAGAGATGCCATGGAAGGCATTTGTAATTCATGCTAAAGAGAAGGTTAATCTCGTGTCATAATGTTGTGATAGGAGATTAAAAGTAAACAAATGAGCAGGATTAAGTCGGCGGTACTCCACCGACTACAGTTGGGCTCATCAATATGTGTGAATGAAGAATATATGATAATATTGATAATCTTTAGTTTTCTCCGATATATGTATATATATGATAAAATATAGATTATTTTCTATTCAAATTTAAGAGAGAATCTTTTGTCTTTACAATTTCATCCAATCTTATACAATTTCCTTCATCTCCTGGTACATGCTACTCTACGTCTAGTCTAGCCAATTTTTTTTTGATCTACGTAACTTTTCTTAGGGAGTCCCTTTCCGCAATGTTTTCAATCCTACATTCTATTATTTTTCACATGAGATCATCGTGTCGTGTGTTGTTCCCTATAATTTGACCAATATACTTTTCCATAAATTAAAAAAGTACAATTTTTTAAGACATACAGTCTACTACTTTTTCGGACAAAAAAATTAGAGCAAGATAATACTAGAGCGCATTTAATATCAAAATTGGTTAAAAGTAAAATATCTTCGTTAAAAGTAATAAATAATAGTAAGCGTAGGAGTTGAAAATAGAGTTCCGGTTACTCTTGTTTGCCGCGATATCTATTGTCGAGTAGCAGTACTGAGAGTTCCGCTACTCGATGCTAGATGTCGACTACGAAAATAATAAACGTTTTGGTACCAAAACTGATGTATGGAGTGAGCACTCTATGTACTTCTTATTTCTCTATGCTAGAATGGATGTCAACGTTAGTTTGTGAGGAAAGAGAAGAGTCGTGGAATGTATGGGGCCCAATACATTCCACGACTCTTCTCTTTCCGAACAGACTCTACAAAGAGTTCAATCAAAGAACAGTTACGAAAACTTGTCCTTTCAAGGAGCTCCAATTCCCACCCCACATTCCATCATCAGGCTTTGGAAACTAATCAAATTTATAATTGTAAACGAAAATTTGAGCACTTTTGAATGGTTAAATATAATAAATTACCGATTTCAAATTTTGTTTTTAATGTTATATTGACATTGTGACACTTTTTACTACCAAGTTCTATTTTATTGTTAAGAAGTTATTTATTAACTTCAAATTATAGATTTAGGAATACGTATTACGCAAAAAAGTAGAAAAATATGTCATTTAATTAACTTTTATATCCCTATACCAAACCGGATCCGGTCCGGCCGGATCCGGCCGGACTATGGCCAAAATCCGGCCGGATCCGGCCGGATTGAAAACCAATCCGGTTTGCAATCCCTAGCCCACATATTTAACACAAATCATAAGCATCAAGACACATTAAATAAATAAAATCAAATTTGCAACATAATTCCCGCAAGAGGAAAATTTGACAGAGAATACAAAAGACGAGCGAAAATGGCATATTTATTTTTAATACCGGCCAGTGCGCGCGGTGGATGTACCATGCAGGTTTGCCATGTTACAACACATTCAAAGAATTTTAAATTTATAGTTATTTATTTTATGGTATGAACTGGTTTACCGCGATTACCTTAAATCTGGCGTTTCTGATGGTTTGCCCTAGCTGTGACGGAATACAGACGTCCGAGCAAAATGTCAACGAAGATATTGGTAATAAACAATACTAAACTACCCAAAACTAATTTAAATAAATGTTCTGCGTAGACAAATAAATTGAAACTAACAGTTTTAGTTCAATAAAATAATGCAATTTAATCGCGGTAGACTCATTAATAACATCAAATATATATAAAACGCGAGTTACTTATAGTTATTTCTTAACTTCAAAGTTCGGATGAAGCATATGTGAAGTCCCCCAACGCCGAGCCGGCGTCAGCACGGAATGCTCCCTCGTGTGACGTTTATCGTGTGAGCGGCCCAGGATCTCAGGCTTTACTTATTTCCACAAAGTACCATGACATAAAGATGTCCATTGGTTGTTACGACTTTTTAGATGTTCACGGTAGATATGGGATAACATGCCTGGCCTGGCTGTCGCCAAAAGGTGACATACGGCCGCGAAGGTAGTGAAACGAAAACATAAGGACGTTCTGATTTAACAATTTTATTAAGAGAACGGTTAAGAGAGAGAGGTTAGGGTCCCCGTTCTGGCTCATACCTCCCATACCAGCGCGGGAATGCAGCCAGTATTTTTTGAACTTTGGCGCCGGGTACGTATCGTCTCGGGGATTAACCCATACTGTGGTCGGTTGTAACAATGATGGAGGACGATTGTAACATACCAAAATTAAACCTAAAACAAGTAATTTTGTTTAAATTCTATACCAAAAATTTCACATGTATCGATTTAAATACCGTACACTATTTATCATTTAGTTTCAGGTACATCCTTAATACCGTAATATTGTTTTAAGCAGCCATCTACACGCGCATTTAACGATGCCGTCCCCTACATATAGGTACCTATTTTTAATGGTTTAATTTATCCCAAAAAACACATTTTCCAAGACGAAACCATAATAGAGCAAGATCCCAGAGCCGCCAGACCTTACTTATTTTATCATTAATAAAATGTATGGGATAATATATAGTATTAGTATGTACTTTTAATGTCTGTATACTTGCTATATTGGCCCGTTGGCTATTTGTCCGATATAAGGTGCTAAAGTGAAGTCAAAATATTAGTAACTTTTCTTAAATTGTCATGCCTGATTTTTATGTATGTTTGAAACTTTATGTGGGTCTGGGGGATGATTGGTCTGGCTACTTACAAAATGGTTTGTAATAGTTCCCTGAGTATAATATATAAAAATCAAGAGTGAGAATATAAGTAGTTTCAATATTTTTGGACAGTTTAAAAGCGTCTGATAATGGTTATCGCCGGCGGAAATGGTCTGGCGATGTTGATTATCAATTTTTAACAATATTTTCTAAAACATACATAAAAATCAGCCGTGAGAATATTTAGAAAGTTTAGTAATATTTTTGCCAACCTTACTAACACTATTATCCCATACATTTTATTCATGAAAAAATAAGTAAGGCCTGGCGGCTCTGGGATCTTGGACTATAAGCTTCTAACTCTCAAGCCCTAACTTCAAACAAGAATATTTTATTTATTTATTAAGGTTTGGCAACAGGTGTAACACAAATACAATTGGACTTAAATAATAACCACAAAAATCATACCGGAGTATTCACCCAATTATAGGCAAACACAACTTGCTAATACTACGCGCTTACATTTTGCACTTATGTTAAAATTCTTAACCTTAGCCAAAACAAAAAAAAAAATTACATTAATTAAGATACAAGTATAACAGAACTATTACTTAGAACTAACTTCTAAGCTATGAGAAACTACAAAGACTCCAAGAATACTACAATTTCATATACCAACCTACTACAGAGGTAGGTGCATTAGGTGCATACAATTGCAGGAATTGAACAAAATGGACCTGAAGGCGAAACACAGTGGCCATCCAGTTAATTTGTCACAACAATTATTACTTTTTGACATTTCAATATCATAATCATTGATTTCTATTTTAATAAGTATGTTTTGTGTCAAACTAATTAATATAATTTTATTAGTTAGGTATTGGCCATGAGCTTGGGTCATGTTAATTTTTCTGTATTCTACGAATATTATACAAAATATCCCCGAAATTATTTAATATGAATTGAACCAATCACCCGCTGAGACCCCCGCCTAGAGATAGATAATAATATAAAGAAAAAGCAATTAACAGAATATCATAGAAAGGGATCACAAGAACTCTTTATTAAAACTTAATGAACCTCTTAATGCTGCCATTAAAAGCGAAAGTTTAATTATAAACGCCTATAGAAGTTTTTGTCTAGATCATATTACATCTACTTGCTTTTAAAACTATTAAGACATGAATTTACCACGTCAGAACAGTAAACACCTTCTGACCTTCCACAGGGCGGGTATTCTGACACCTTTTAACTACCTTTCCATGTATCTCACGTAAATGCAGCCAGATATAATTAATAAGCCAAATTTGTTTCGGGATATTAATTATAAGTATCCTGGTTGATAAGCGGAAAGGGTTCGAAAGGTCAACATTTAATTAATTTATGATAAAATGATAATGTTGTAATTAATTACCTGTATTAAGGGAAATAATAACCACGTAATTAAGGTGTCATGCCTAATCAGTGATGGTATGAAAGTGAAGGGTTTCGTACTAACTTTGTTTAAATGTCTATCTTTTTTAAAGTCCATTTCGTTGCACTACATCTGTTGCAGCGCGTGAAAGAGCAATTTCATAGTTGTTCAAGTTTGGAAATGAAATTGATACTAGAAAGAATATAATCTAAATATTCTAAATGAAGATATCTAAGTGTATAAGGAATAAAAACAATGTGATGCGTTTATGATGAACACTTACTGTTACTATTAAAACAGGTATTTTCTTTCTAATTGTCTTATCAGTAAGATCTTACGAGCTGTTAGCAAAAAAATAATCGTAATTTTGACATTTGAGTTTTTTCGAGACCAAATGTATCAGAGGTTTGCTAAGGATTACAATTTAAAGCTAATATAATATACTTGTTTCATATCTCAAAATTGTATCACGTATTGCAACGGGAAGCACATTGAATTGCTGTCTATTATTAACATACCCAATCAAACAAGCATTATGCCCAGCCCAGCAATAAGAACGTGCGACTTTCAATCCGGAGGTCGCAGGTTCGAACCCCGCCTCGGACCAATGAGTTTTTCGGAACATACCATTTTCATATTTACCAGTCTCTTTTCCCTTCTTTATAAGGCCTAATTTCCAAGATGGAGTCGCTTTAGGAAAACTAGTACCTATGACAATTCTTAGGATCAGTTCCTAAAGCAAATATAAGACAACGCTATGAAATTGATGAACCAATTCACATTTCGCAACTTTAACTTTGTGAAAATGAACGTAATTTGTTATACTAGTTGCCTGTGAATCACGTAACGGTCAGACTAATCGGCCGATAGCTCGAATCCCACATGTCCTGGGCTATAACTTCTTGCGCGTGTTTCGTGAAATTAAACGACATGTCTCTGGAACGTCTGAATGGGCCGCCGGTGTTACAAACCTCTTTTTTTATTACGAATGTAAAATATAGCCATATTATGATTTTAGCAATTTATATGGGTAGTGCGTACGATACATTTTATATGACAAAGGTAATGTAGAATCTAATGACACTAAATTGGATTAACCTCGTAATCACCACAACAATTTTGTTACTCGTGAATGTGCCTTATCAGAAAGGATAAAGGTCATTTTAAAACTTTACGTGTTGCTTTGTGTGGCGTGGTCGGTGGTGGTAGTCAATAGGTTTCGAGGGGTGTCAAACGATTGAGGCCTGAGTTATATAGGCTACATGTTCATCCGACCTCGACGTTTACAATAAAATGAGAAAATTCTATATGAAAAAATCTGTAGTCGGCTAAGAGATCACCTAGTAATCATTAATATCAGGGGACTCGTCTTCAAAAATCTGAATATATATAAATAATTTGTTACGTACATTATCGTATATAGGTATTAAATATTTCGATTTAGTCTGACAAATCTATTTGGCAGCAGAAAAATGTGTGAAATTCAAGTTTAGTAACACTCACACGTACATTTATAAAATTTGTCACCTTGGTAATAATAATTGGTTTTCCAGGCTATAGAAACATTGTAAAAATAACACACTAGGAACGTAATATATATTCATATGTAGTTTTATTGTAGAAAGCCTTCTTCTATATTACGACAAAGAGCGCCGGCTTAAATGATCAATATATTACTTATATCGTCCCGGCTTCTTGAAACGAACTCGTAAATAACGTACTAATTTCATTAATTTGTAAAGTGTTTCGTATATTAAACAGATAATAACTTTCCGTTTAACTTCTTAATCACCCGCGTGGCGTGTAACGTGACGTACTAAAACGTTGAAACGTCGAAACGTCACGCTCTCACCTGTTGCATCAAGCCGACCCAACAATTAGCACCTTGGCAATAATTAATAAGAATCCAATAATTATACGGCAGTAAAATGGGAAACTAAAATTAGTCTTTACTAGGGCTGGTTTGATGGACGCCTTCTACTAAAAGGTGTTAAAAAGGAACTACCGTTTTTGTCTAGTACAAGTTTATACAAACGGATTCCAGATAATGTTAAATCTTGATGATCTTCATAGTAATATATAATTTCAACAACGGTTAGTGAGTAAAATAACTGAACCTTGATTAGTAATTGTTCTTAATTAAGGTTCTGTAGTCAATACGGATGGGCCAAAAAAAGCCACCAGCTGTCATCCCCAGAGTAGTCGTGGCACAGGCAGACCGCCTTATACCTTTAAATAAAAATGTTACACAGCAGCAGTCATGTCATGTGTGTACGTTTACGAAATTACACTGAAAATTAATTAAAATCAGCGATTAATTAAATTAATTATAAATTCGCTGGAGTGATGGAGTCATAATGATATAACAAATCCACACATCCAAAACGTTAGTATAAAATAGTTTTGATGTTTCATAAAGAGTAGCTGTTTCGACGGAATCTAGTCTTAATTTAACGCAAACGCCATCATTATCTGTATTATTTATTATTAGTGATCTTATTTCCGTCGGCCATAACCGACACCTAACCTGTTCGTGTGAACCAGCGCGACAGCTGATATTAACCCTCAGCGCCATAAGTAAGATCGAGAAGAGCGCACACTGAAGGTCAATTTCAACATACTTTTTGATATCGAAATGATGTCATTTTGTTATCAATCGTGCATGCATTTTGCTCGTACATGTAGTGGCGAGAGCGAGATGGAACAACATTACATCATTTTGATGTAAAAATGTTAGTTCAAATTGCCCGCACTGACAATGGACAGTATCAGAAGCACTATTTGGTTTTCAGAAATATGGTATTGATAAGACATTCATCGCAGTATATCTCGTTTCAGTCGACATTTAAATGCGGTGCTTACATTGAGTAAATGAATAGTATTAAACTACATACCTATGTCAACACCATACTTACAGAGTTGATCTTTGTCCCTGTGACAGAAACACCCCACAAACAATAGACCACCTACGATCATGCCTAAAATTCAGCATAGCAAGATTCAACCATGAAATCATCTGTCATAATCTCCAAATTCAACCTTTCAGCCTCCCAGACCTCATTAGCAGAGAAAGTACATTGACTTAATTTTGCAAACTATCCAGGACCATAATCAATAGTCTAAAAAAGTTCAACAACACATAACAACTCATCTACACCATCCATCTTCATATCTTAACATCCATTACCACCATCACCTTTCATAACAACACAACATCACCCCATAGTGTCACATAATTAATTCATTAGAGATATAAAACATCCCACAGACCTTACGTAAAATTTTAAACACATAATAAATATAAATAAAAACTTACAGAGTTCGAAAATCGCTGCAAGTAGCTAAATTCACTCAATGCAGGTAAACGACTAGTCGCAAATATTAGCAGCCATTAAATGAAATATTACTTAGTCATTTCCTTCTCAACTCCTCAGTTGAATTCTCCATTTGGCAGAATTTATGGGATTCCTATTTAACATACTTAAAATTGTTCTACGTTAATAATGTTGTCAATTAACTGACTGATTCTCTCTTATCATGCCGCTTTATTTTAATCGCTGAAGATCGTTCTCGGCTGATGAACCGATAATCGATAATTCGTTGGTGGTCTGTTGCATTGTTACTTGCAAGTATCAGTTTAACGGCCCTAGTTACTAATAATAGTAATAAGAATTGAATGGGTCTTTTAATGGAGTTTTCCTTATGTGTAGGTTAAAATTAAATAAAAAAAATGTATAAATATAACCGACGCAATAACAGCTTTTTTTTTTAAAGCACGAGTAGATTATGTCAAAAATATGCATTTTATAATGCTCAAAGTGAACAATGCACATTAGTTGCGTAAAGTTCCCAAAGTTGCAGTCGGGTTGCAGACTGCAGTCCGTCTGTACCGGCCCTTATAATGAATGATTGATGTAGTAGTTTAAAAACGTAGAATCGGTAGAAGTACTGGACCAATTGTAAGGAATAATTAACCTTAACCTTTAAATCGCAGCCAATGGAGCTACAGGAAACAAAAAAGTCTCTGCTCATTAAACTAATTTTACGGTTTACACTCACGTCTTTTTGACACTCGCCCTACATGTTTTGGAGAGCCTAGGCCTCCTTTCTTAAGCACTAACAGTGCGAGCAGCGTTTAAGACGGCCATGCTTTACGTAATGACCGTGTAACGCTGCGCTGCTCACACTAGTGTAAACCGTAAAATTAGTTTAATGTTAGTGTGTCACACGACAGTTTAAATTTGGAGTATCTACTCAGTAATCGGACACGAAATAGGCCAATATAATAATAAAATAAGTTTCTACCGCATGTACAATACGCGCCAGTTTTTTATTTTTATTTCGTTAAAACAATTTAAACACCCCGAAGAAAAAATCGAAAGAGGTGAACTTTAAAAATTTTCCTATAACATAAAAATTAGTTTAATAAATAAATAAATAAAAATTATAGAGACATTCTTACACAAATTGACTAAGTCTCGCGGTAAGCCAAGAAGGCTAAAAACCAAAAATTAAGTTTTTATAGTGTACCGAAATGCATTGGGTAATTTTTAAACAAGAGTAAATTCTAATCTGTATTACCATAATAGACTTCCTTAGGTACCACTGGTATGCGCTCCAGTGTGCGCCATCCCTTACTCTGTGTCGAACCAAACTTTATGGTCTAAGAAATCGAAGAATGCAATATTTATGCGTCCAATGCGGACTTTATGTACCCTGTCCTTTATTTCTCACCTTCAGCAGTAATGGACACGGTGTGGAATCAAATTAATTTCATTACCAGTCGTGTTTCTTGCTGATGAATGACTGGGCCACGTATTGCTATCTAGTTGTTTTATATGTACTGGTAGAGCCAATGCCTGCTTTTTTACATGCCGTTATTCAATTTTTGTTCATTCGTTATTATTGACCAAATCTTGTTAATCTTATGTTCCAGATGTTTCTGATGATAATGCAACATTGTAACATTGTTCCGTTTGAAAAAAATGGGACAGTCTGACGGGTCTAAAGCATTCAAAGCTCTTTATATAAGGAGTAGACTCCGGTTGGGCCAAAAAGCTATGGAAACTTAACAAGAGACAACTCGAAATTATAATAGGGGTGTTTACGGGCCAATACGGGGCAAAGGAGTTTTGGCCATGATGGGACAGTCCGACAACACCGATTGACGATTGTGTGGCGAAGAGGAAGAGACAGTAACACACCTTACGTGTGAATGTCACGCCCTCGCCAGACAAAGAATGAAGGACTTTGGAGCATGCTATCTGGAACCAAAGGAATTCAAAAGGCTACCCATGACTTCCATCATCCGGCACATGGAGATGGTCAAAAAAGCTCTCGAGTAGCTGACGGATCTTTCCTAATGGGGCAACAACACAAAAGATCCCTACGGGTCAAAGGGTGTCGGCAAGGGCCCTCAAAAAAAAACATAAGATAACATTGACCCTTTCCGTGGCAATATTACCTTAGCAATATTACTTAGCAGCGCAAAAGAGATTTGAACTTCTTGATTTGCCAAGCAAATGGTTGATAAGCTGGTGATGGTAGGCTTTAACATGTCGATGATGATGGAATATTTGAACTCAATAACGTTGCCGCAGTGAATAAATATGCTAAGGTCTGAATCGCCTAAAGCTTGAAATTTATCAAAACAGAAACTTTTTTAACTTTAAAACTACTTAAACATTAAATCTACCTACTAGATACAATAGTTTATATTTAACATTTACTTATGTATTTGTATTACTGTGCAAAGAATGTATCTGTTTCTTCGGGCACTGCATATAACCCATGTAGTCAATTTACAAATCGACTATTCTGACTACAATACACCGTGTACACAAGCTTTATTGTCGATGGGCGGGCAGAATCAAAGGCAGTATTTGTGGCCCGTGTAGCGATCATGTACCAATAATTATAATCAATAGTCCAGCCAGTAAATGTCGTTTCGGCTGTTCGGCTAGTTACCATGGACGATTTATCCTGTAGGGCTTATTTTATTGATCTGTGATGGTCATACGTTTGTAAAGTATTTTACAGTACATATGGGGCTACTTTATAGCACTAGTGCGAGAAGTAGCATATTATGTTACTGTGTCGAACATTTAAAGGGCCATATGTACTGTAAAACGTTGTACGATACATGTGCGAATAGGTAATTCGCAACTCGTGTCGATTTAAAACACTCCCTTCGGTCGTGTTTTAATTTATCGCCACTCGTTTCGAATTTCCTATTTTTCGCACTTGTATCGTAATGTACTATTATTTAGTGGTAGAACGCATACACTGAGTGGCAATAGATATACATCTATGGTGTACCATTGATCGAAAATGTTGCATAGTTCTTTAATTAAGTGTATAAGATGGCTAAACTTTTGCTGGTAAGAACACGATAGGAGCGAACAATTTATTATGGAATCGGAAGCTTGGTACCAAAAGTGATTTTATCGTGGATTTGGTATATATATGCTAATAATATTATGAGGTACCAGCTTTTTTTCAAGTCATATAATTATGACACGTACACTCATGGTCCATCGTAAAGCTCGCCATACACACAGGGTATGCCTGCGCTGTTTTGCCTGTACAGTTCAACTGCACAGGTAAAGCTGTATAGGAAACTGCACAGTTAAATGCCACACACGGTCCGTTTTAAAACGGTGCAGTTGATAAAACTGCGCAGGCTTACGCTAGTGTGTATGGCCGGCTTAAATGAGCTACGAGCGGTCGGGTTGATCTGAAGCGAGGCTAGAAGAGTCGCTGAAGATAGTAAGGCATGGTGCGAGTTTGTGAAAGCCTTTTGCACCTCTGGGGTGCCTTAGGACAGCACAACAACAAAAACAAATAATTATGACCGTTTTAGTTGAGTCCCCTGACAAATAAAAAATAAATTTAAAAGTGGAAAACTTACTGTCTAAAATTACTGAAATTAATTTAGTATGGGTAGCACATCGTTACTGGTGAATTTCCAATATGACTTGGAACTCCGGTAGCCGGTTAAGAAGTGTAACGTTCTTACGGTAGATGTCGCTAGGGTCCCCTAGACCCATATGATGGAAAATTTGCTGCCTATGGATGAGGTCTTGGTGGTTCAGATGGCAGAGCGCTGGAGTATCGATCCAGAGGCCGTGAGTTCAAGTCTCACCCAAGACAGTAATTTTTCCACTTTTAAATTTATTCTAAGCTTAATAGCACCGTTCGCAGACGTTTCTGCTTGTTAAAAATTAATTTAAATAAGAAATAGTTCTAATACTAAAAAGCGGCTACTTTCATAGAACCATTTTATAACCAGTTAAATACGAATAATAATCCACAATATACTGAATACCTAAGTAAAGTACCCATAACATCCATTAATACATAATTATGGAAGTTAATAAAATAACGAACTAACGTTCATTATTAATTTAAATTAAATTAATAACGAACATACATAACTTAAACGCAATAGAAATAAAAGTAATACAAGCGTAGTGTTAATAAGTATAGCTAACGTTATTTTATTAATAATGTTAAACATGTATTGCAGTGTACTACACGTAAACGAAGGTTCTATTCGCTTGTAGAACTGAATCCTGATAAGCTCCCTATGGAGATAAATTTAATGTAATACATGGGTACGTTCCACTTACAAGGAAAGGTACCCAACTGTCCGGTTCCGATTTGATTTATATTTATATATGTTATAGAGTAGTCTAAAATAACGGACACGTATTTTTTTTTAGCTGCCCAAACTCAACCTATTGGGAGAAATTGTCCTCCAAAGTACTAAAAAGTTACTAAATCTTCTAACTCCTATAGAAAGTGATGCTCAAGCAACTTGCTAGTTAATGGCTGGTTTGAGTATATGTTTGAAAGAAGCAAAAAATAAGTCAGTTTTGTAAGTAAGCATTAAATTTCAATAAAAACTGGGTTTAGTGTTGAATTCATAAACTATAAGCAGTATTACAATGTAAAAAAAGGAAAAAGATGATCTCTATAAAGATTTTATGCTTAATTGTCGTTACGAAACTGACAGCGATTAACTTTTCTTGACAACTCACGCTCATAGGGTACACTTTTTCTGAAAACTCCCAGATACAATATCATTATGTAGGCATAACTATAGAGTTTGTGCAAAATATGTTTCGTGGTTCGTGCGGTGTGATAAAATAATAAACTATAATCGCCTCAAATCTTACTTGCCACCAAGTGCCAGTACCAAATTTTAATTGCCAAATAACTAACGTGCTTTAAAGCTGCCAAGCGAACGCCCATTAAAAAAGTAACATGATATTATATATGTAACTAATGCATGACCAGTAATATATGATCACGCGCCATATTGCGAAATTTCATTGGAAATAAATTTTGCATACTAAACTGAACTGTCACTCGATACATCAGAATAGCGCCCTCTTGACAATGATCATATATTTCTGGTCGGGCTTTAAAGAAAATCTATTACCTTTGTAATGAGTATATGTTTTTTTTTTTTCACGAAAAACAATTCATAACAAAATAGGAGCCAAGCAGAGCACACTCAAACAAGTTACATCCTAACATCTAATTTATAAGTAGCCGCAACAGCTGGCTACGAAGTTTAATTAAAAAACGATGAGTCGAAATTCTTAAGTGACTTGCAATAAACTCAGTTCACAGCGAGTTCACACTTGCCTCGTGCCTGGTTCGTGCACGTTTTTTGGAACACCGCTGGTGGCAGCCAGAACTAGGGACCAATTTTTGGTAAGTGGTCATCGAAGATTGTGGACCCGCGCATGCAGCAAATGTACGCGACTCATTAGGTAACTCGTAAATATGTTTATGCATCTGTTTCTTTGTGCGTCCTAATTTTATTGCATTTTTATTCATAACCATAATATGGTGTTGAATCTAAACATAACGATTATGTACATTAAATTAATATATCTAATAAAAAATCTATCTATCGAGTATCGGAAATAGAAGTACTAAGCTTTCGATGATCCTATATCAGCATACCTCATCAATCATAACCTTTTGTATGTGTGTAGTGCTCAAAAATCGTTGGTTCAAATCAGACCTCAGTCGTGCCGGATAAAGCACAAAAAATCTTTCTCGAAAAAAATGCGAAAGTTGACTAAAAATTCGGTCAGCGGGCTAAGCACGGTCGCATTTTTATCGCCTGTCACCATGTCTGTCACGTTCTAACAGGTATGTAAGTGCGAAAGTGACAGACATAGTGACAGGTGACAGGATAAAAATGCAATCATGCTACCACCGCAGAATCCTTATCAATCATACACAGACAAGAGGTCGATAGTTATTACCGAAATAGTATTTTTTTTTAACATAAATTGTGTATTTATTTTACTCTGGCGCTACCCGTCTACCTAAACGACACAACATTATAAATCTATACATACTCGTACTTAAGTGTTTCTATATCCTCGCTCTCTTACCTCGCTACTTTAGTGCTGGTAAAGGAAAACTCCATGAAAAACATCACACGGAATCTAGATTATAATTATACTATTATAGTGTCTTGCCTATATTAAATATTACATTTTGAGACTCTGTTCTTAAATATAAAATCAGTAAAAAGGCTAAACTAAGCTAAATTCATATACAAACGATATTAAATTACTTTCCAAGTTTATTTTTATAAATTCACGTTCTAATGAGGAATTAAACAAAATCTTACAATCCAGGAGCAACGTAACCAAACGGGAAATATGCAATACGTGCGGCTTACGAGTCTTTCAACCCATGAGAAATGAGTTTAATTATCGGAACTTTTGTGCGAACGCAAATGTCGAAATTCCATTTTGATATGCAAGAGCGATATACAGGCAGATAACGATTTTCGATTTTTCAATGTTGGCGGAAAACACTCATTGTCAGTATTTTGTCTTAAGAGACAAAACCTAACCTAAGGGTAAAGGAAAACATCGTGAGGAAACCGCCAAAATTTTAAAATAAGGCTTTTTTTTTATACTACATCGGTGGCAAACAAGCATACGGCCTGCCTGATGTTAAGCAGTCTCCGTAGCCTATGTACACCTGCAACTCCAGAGGAGTTACATGCGCGTTTAAACCAGAAAAAAATAAATCTGTTTTTTTTTTTGTATGAAACTGAAAAATTGTTATCTTATTATAAGAATACCGTTACCGATCTCTCTTTCTAACCTTTAAATATTATTTTCCTACTTAAAAACAGTTGAAAATAGTAAACAGCTTATCTCGGTAGGTGCCCGTCTTTTTTTAGTCCATTCAAAAGTCAGTAAAAACAACATTTCTCTTAGTGTTTTATTTTTTATTTTCAATAGTTGAACGGAATATTAATGATAATTTCGTATAAATACGACATATTTTTGACATTTTGATAAAATTTAAAACAATTTTGTACAAGAAAATAGATAAAAATTACATTAAAATACAAACATTTATATACAATTGAATTAAAAATATATATATTATACTTGTTGACACAAACGACTTATTGTGATGTTCTTAATAACTATTTTAGTAACAAAAAACCCTAAACAGTAAAAATATATTCGAGAAATCAACAATAACAACATAAGTTGACAACTAAAATGCATTTAAAAAATCTATTTCTGTGAAATTGAGGGCATTAATCTCAGTTTTTATTTCCAATTCATGATTTTCGACTGTAAGTTGTGTCTCTTTTACAAACTGGAACAAAATTAGGCGACATAAATGAGTTGAGGAGGGTTTATCATTATCCCATATGGTTTCGCCAACACAAGTCAGTTTCAATGGTACCAGGCTAGCCATAAAAATGCTTGATTCATCGAATGCGGTTTCTGATATCATTTTATAGTTACTTTGTCCAGAAGCTCCATCAAAGCCCCATTTGCTTTGTAGCTTTAATGTTTGGTCAAATCGCCTTCAAAAGTCTTTTTGCCGTCAAATCTAATAAGCCCTGTTATTTTATTCTAGGACCATTTTTAGTTATTACTATATTCTCTTTTGAAGGATAGCACTCCTTTTTCGCTTGCTGGATAGCGTAATATGATGGATATAAATTCAATCCTTGGTCACTTGCTGTATCGCGTAAAGTAATATAATGCAATTTTGAAAGTTTTAGAAAAGTCATTAAGGCTAGAGCCTTTGATGGAGACAATAACTTGTCTATTTTATTGTTTTGTATGCAACGGTTTACCTTATCTATGTCTTCCGGATGATTCAGTAAATGATCAATAATTTTGCTTAAGTCTACATACTGTTCTTTAATCCAAGAGACTCATTTCCTCGGGTGATAAGGATTTGTTTATCCACTCTAATCGTCTTTTTTTGTCTCGAAGAAAGGACTTCAAAAGGTTTGCGAGAACTTGAATGTGTCGAATATTGAAATGTAAGTTCTTCTATGGTTTCTTAGTGGAACCATTTTACTTAGCAAATGTTATTTTAGTTTATTGTAGTGCCTAAAATCTCAAACTATTATACAATATTTTTTATAATCTATGAATGCACTATCTCACAAGTTTACTACGTATCATTCATAGGTCACTTACATTCATGTTTGCTTATATTTAACATTTTCATAATTTTCTCTTAAGTATAAAATTATTATTTTCCTTGTCATAATTATAAAAATGTCAAAAATATGTCGTATTTACACTAAATTATCATTAATATACCGTTAAACTATTGAAAATAAAAAAAATTAACACTAAGAAAAATTTTGTTTTTACTGATTTTGACTGGACTATAAAAAAAAACGGGCTCCTACCGAGATAAACTGGCTATTTTCTACTGTTTTTAAGTAGGAGAATAATATTCTAAAGGTAAGAAAGAGAGATCGGTAACGGTTTTCTTATAATAAGATACCTATTTTTCAGTTTCATACAACAAAAACAGATTTAATTTTTTTCTGCTTTAAATAATCCTTATTAAAAAAAAAATATACAACATTATTTATTCCTTACAGCATTTTTTAAAATTGGGTTTTAAAAGAAAAATGCGAATGTCAATTTTTTTGTCATTTCGATCCACTGTGCGGTCTGTCGGTTCACTTTTCATCTTTTACTGGTTTTCCAGACGCAATGATTTTGGCACGCACTGGGAACAAAATGCCCGCGAGTTTTTGCGGCGGTAATAAGAATGACAAAACGCTCACTAAACAGGTTCTAACTGTGAATTAAAAAAAAAGTTTTAAAAGTATCATTGAGACTTGGTTCAAAGAATATCCCGTAAAAAATAATTCGTACAAAAAGTTTAGAAGGCGCTTTCGCTTGGCACGTGTAATTTCTTTTTATTTAATTTTGTATGCGCACTTAGCAACAAGAACGGGTCAGATTGTGATTGTTATTTGACAGCTCGCGAATACCTGTACGTATCACCGTTATTGGGCCTATCACGTTATAATCCGGAACACAAAAATCTAAGGAGCTGCACAAGAATAATAATTTACAATTACCAAGAAAGAGGAAAGGGGACGGCACGGCTTCTCCATGCAAACGTAGTTCCCATTTTCCTCTCTGAAAATTTACATTATGGAAATCATTTTTATATAATTCGATTCATAATAACCATACCCCTACTTTGATTTTTGATTATTGTGATAATTAGGTGCGAAAAACCAATATTTTATCATACAATATTTTAAATTCTCCTCTTATGATAATTAAAATTTCGAAAAAAAGCAAACTTACGGGAGTAGCTGAGGTTTACATACAACAAATTGTGACAAAATATCTTCAATAATGTTTATATAGAGACTATTTTTGTGTGTATGATTCCCACTATAAGTCCTCCACTTTCGTCCTAATAATCCAGTAACATTAGCGTTTGCGTCAAATCCGGTAGTTTTGATTTGTTCAGACTTGTTTATCGAAAGTCATGTTGTTTTTTTAAAGTTTGGGCGATTATAAGTATTATAACCCTAAAAGACTAGTTCTTGATAGTACCTTCTTTGGGCCTTTTTAAAGTAGACTAAATTTCCTACATTACGAGACTGGAATTATTGTCTCTGTAGATTTAATAGTTTCCGAGATAAAGTCTTTTCAAATTTATAATATTTTCGAACTTGTATTCGTAGACACAACACACACTTGTATTCGTTACTCAGGTAAATGCAGTGAGTATACTGTTTTGTCTCAGGCGATGCCGCTTTGGCCCGGTAGCCACGAGATTGTACCGTGCCTACCACCCACCCCCACAAAAGTGAGGGAAAGGATCGGCTCGCCAGGTCCAATCTATGCTATATTTCTTCCTGCTTTTAGCAACTAGGGCAAGTTATATATCATTTTCATATAATTTAGGATAGAAAACATTATCGGGCAAAATTTGTCCGCAATAATTGCCAGGACGCTATTGGAGCTGGCGCGCACGCGTCGCACCAAGGACGCGGCTCGCAGGCGCACGGTAGCTGTAAACGACGTCACATGCGCCTCCGCAAACATCCATATGATGCGCTGCAATATCGCGGCAGCCCCATCAGAAACCTAAATGCATTATTACACTCTTCTTGTGGGGTCCTATAAAAATAAGTAAGTTTGTACCTACAAAACCCTCTCGGTGCACGAGTCAGACATGAAAAAAAAAAAACAAATGTAAAACAAAGGAAAATAGTTATGTGTAAAAATATTTACCTACCATAATGTCAACATGAAAATGGGCACTACGTAGTATGAAGAAGCGTTCGTGCACTATCCTCTTAAGATAAATACTTACAAAGTTGCACAGTTCACATCAATGCGTACTTTACGTATGTTATGTAGTATCTTAATACAAAAACCGGTGGAGGCGAGGTGGCTGACCTCTCATTCAACTTGAAAACTTGTCTTTTTTTAGCTCAGGCAAATTTGGCTTATCAGGTGCCAGGACGTGTTTTATTTTATTTAAATAAAACCGGTCAAGTTCAAGTTCGTTTTACTCGCGCACCGAGGGTTCCGTACAAACTAATTATCTCATATAACTATAAAGGCGAAAGACTTTTGATCAGAAGTAGGTACCTATACTAAGCATAATTGTGTACAGCGCCATCTATTGGCAAATTGTCTAACTAATTTGCGCGATGTGCACGTATGTTGGTTTTTCGAGGATAATTCTCTTGTGAACCGATTTCAAAAATTGTTCTTTTATTTGAAAAAAGGTATATTTAATGTAATGTCATAGAAATTTCAAGTGTAATAAACACACATAAAGTTGATTAAATTGCAAACAGTGTTCGGAATTTTTTTTGTTAATTAAAAAATAAGTTACCAAGATGGAGGTCTGATTATATTTTTCCTGTTAAAATTAAAGTAAATGTTAATATTGTGTAAAATTTTTATAATATTTCTTTAGTAAACTTCGGAAATTAGGGGAGGGGAGGGGAATGGTATTTTCTTTTTACGTTTTCCTCCATACATTTTTTTTTCATTAGGAAAAAAAAATAAAAAAATGTTTTGGAATGTACAATTGAAGCTCCTTCAAATGATACCCCACTTGACCTAGTCATTAGGCTTTGAAATTTTGCCCCCTCTCCATATTGGGCATTTTCCATTGGTATTAAAAAATAAAATAAAAAAATAATTCTTTCAATCTGTCAAGGTTAGCGTTCTTTATAACTGTTCCAAATTTCAAATCGATAGCTTAAGTGGTCCTCGAGATATTTGGCGTTGTGACAGACGGACGGACGGACACAGTCGCACCATAAGGGTTCCTTTTGTACATTTTTGGTACGGAACCCTAAAAAGGTATAGGTGAGAAAATGTCTTTAAACTAAATCAAGGTATTAAGAAATTTACGTTCAATATTTAACTTTCGTAGCTGTAGATGTAGTTTGTAGTTCCAATAAGATAAGGACATTTATTAAATACAAGCTTTTATTTAACTTGCCCTGTTAGTGTGTTAGTTTGTTAGTTAATGTGAGTCAAATCTTGGAAGCTAAATTTGGCCCACATCCCGATTTCCGATTCAGCTGAAAATTTGCATACATAATGTATACGGTTCACAACACAACATTATGATGACATGAAACTGATCTGATGATGGAGACAGGAGATAGCCAACTGGCCATGGGAACTTTGTGATAAAACAACGCAAACTAAATTGTATTTGGGGTTTCTAGAACTGTCTCAAGGAGTATTACTACTGTTACTATAAATTTAAATGACTATTATGTAAGTCGGGTGACAATGCATTATTATGGTACCATCGAGCTGCTCTGATGATGAAACAGGAGGTGGTCATGGGAACTCTGTGGTAAAAAAGTACAGTCAGCCATAAAAAACTTTTACCAAAAACGATATTTTTATATGAAATATATTAAGAAGCCTGCCTTTATCATACAAATAAAAGACAAAGTCTACAAAACTCTTTGTTGCCACCGCTGCATCTGTGAATTTCCTTGATAAAATAAGTGACGTTCACCGCCGCATTACTGCTGCAATTATGACGTTAAATTCGTCACTCACAGCGGCGCCAACAACGACGCCGTAACGCAAATGCACCTGAGGACATCCGAACGTCATCTTAATTGTAATATTTCTGCTGTTACAACGTTCAATTTTGTATGACATGAGCGCCACATGTACTCACGTCTAACACTAAGTAGTTGACGTTGGACCGACATCGCGGAGTACGAGTGGCAATTAGACAGCTGGAACTACAGCAAAGACGGCATAATGACAGTGTCTCCTTGTTAAGTTCTTGAACAGGGTTTTATAACAAAAAACAAACGTTAAATGCAATAGTTACCTTCCGTAAAACCAGCCAACTATAGTAGCACGACTGCCATGAGTTGGCATTTGACATTTACGTTAGCGACTACGTGAACACAATCGCATTCCCTCTCTGTCGCACCAATCCATCGGTGCGAACAAGATAGACTGCAATCAAGTTTACGCAGTCGCTATAGTAAACGTCTAGTACCAACTCGTTGTATTGTTTAATTGTAATTTTGCTATCATTCCCTTACGATTCACTCTGAAAATAGCCTCAAATTCTAGCATTTTTTTTGTATTATTACTTATATTATTAAAGAAAACGAAGAGGCGAAATAGTAATAAATACTACTAATCGTTATAGAAGTGTTTTATATAACATCAATATTTAGGGAAGAAAATTTGCCGAAATGGGCCTAGTATTGTTTAAATAAATAGTTAGTTGTACAGTCAGCGTTAAATACTTTGTAGCAGTCAAAGTGGCCAAAGAAATCGACACACCATACTAAATATATGGTGTACCGAACTATTTGGCTACTTTGGTTACTACAAACTATTTGAGGCTGACTGTACACTATTAATTAAAACACAAACTTTAATCCTACAACAGCAGTTAGCTTCTTTTACTTAAGTATTATTACTTGACATTGTAAAATAAAACTAGTTATTCAATTTACCTCACCACTTAGTCCTTTAAAAGGAGCCTTATTTATTTTTCTGGTCCATTAATAACGCTTTAATACCCCTTATATACCACTTATGGTTTCAGCATAGGGCTATGGGAATGTTGCTTAATATTCAACAAAGTTAGAATACGTATACTAAATACATATAAAACATTTATCTCAGAAACAAATATTTGTGCTTATCACACATATGTGTGATTATTTAATCAGGACCACCCTGGGACCACCATTTTTGCAGCTATAGGCAATAGACTACCTTAAACAAGGAATAAATAAAACCAGGCGTATTACGAATTAGATCTGGATTACTTATAGATCTGATCTGTCAGTGTCAAAAGTGACATTTCCTTAAACAAAACGTCACTAATCCATAACCTGTTATTAAAAACGTTCCCTTTGTATTGCTATGGCACATTTATTTTTCAGAATGTTTTTCTAGCCTTCTTATGATTGTCTGTAAGGAGCAGGGGTCGGACAAAAAGTGCGGATGACGTAAAAATGACGTAATCTTGCACACAGGATGATGTTTGAGTTTGTATTTAAACTTCCGTGTGACATGTAGTAACAAAGTAGTATTAATGAAGTAACAAAATAATCGTAAATAAATCCATGGAATTAATAATACAGGTGGTAGGGTGATGCAGTGAATAAAATAAATTTCACGAAACTTGTTACCATAAGGTATAATTATTTGAAATTAGTTAGAACAAGTCTGTGGGATTGCCACAATATTCGAGTAAAGATGACATTTTAGAGCGTTTTCTTATACATTAGTAAATATAAATTTTAGCTAAATATAATCGTGAAGATACAATAGCTAAACAATGAACGAAGTCAATTTATTGTTCATCAGATTGACAATGTGTCAGTCAAAAATGTACTTACTCATTTCAAGTGGCGATATCGTTTAATAAAGAGGTTGATAAATGATAAGTGATAATTGTTTATGAAAATCAAAAATACTATTTGAAATCATCCTATAAGTGGTTTGACGTCATCCGCACTTTTTGTACGACCCCTGGTAAGGAGTCATATCTGTAAAACTGTATTTGTATTTTAATTTAAGATCCATAAAGTATTGCTTTTGTTCTTATCGAATCGACCTGTCTGTCTTGTTTGTCATTTTAGTTTAGTTCGCGTAGCTGTCGTATGGCGCTAGTGGTAATCTGAGGCGTAATGTCCGGCCAACATGTGGTTGGCCCGATATAACAATATTATAGTTATTATAATGTTTTACTTATTTTGTTAATGTTATTCTTATTACCTGTTGTGATTTGTTCACCGGATGGTCTCATCGGAAGATCAGCGCTGGAAGGTGCCAGCAACATGCTGAGAGGAGACCATTTCGTGGCACTTTCTCCTTTTTGTTTTTCCGTAATGTATAATTTTGTATTTTGTGTTTGTGCGTACGAATAAATAATTTCTATTCTATTCTAATTTTTATGATATTCTAAAATCAGAATACGCCTGATAGTAATCCTCCGAAATAATATTAATCTGTTTAATAGAATCTTAAGTATTTTTTATTACATGCGTTGGTTATATTTGATTTTCGGTACTAATTGTAGATAAATCTATGGACGATTAGCTATTCTAATATAATTTATAGAAAATCAGCGTTCTAGTGGGCGGTGCGGCCTGTAGATGCTCTCGACACCCACGCCTATATTTTAATTGGTCCGTCCATTCATATTCATGAGAATTGTCGCTAATGACCCGTACGTGTTAATTCTCCCTTACGGGTACCTATGTAAGTATTGAGGATTTATTGGTGTAGAAGCTAAAGATGAAACGCAGCATTTATAGCAGTTAGAAATTAAGTAGTAATTTTTCAAAATGTTTGTGATCAGTGATCACACAATGAGGCGATCATTGCATGATGGTGGAATACGCCAATACCAAACAACAACAACGGGTGCTTTTGTAGAAGTGCTCCGCGCGCCTTGTTCGTAATATAAAAATAAACTAGTGGCTCTGTTAGCTGTAGACCTCTCAAACCCCAATGGCTCTGCCATTTTAAATATTTTCCAATAACTAAATCGGCAAAAAAAAATCCTGAACCTACTTACAAAAAATCTCAAGAATCGGTTGAGAAGTGCAACTTATAGAGTAGAACATCCAGAATTCCAGACAAACGAAAGCATTTTTGTCCAAGCTGAAATGGAGACCTTCGCTAACGCTCGGTCAATAAATAAAAATTACTTATTTTTCATTTATTTTACACGAGTACTGTTTTTGCTAACCTCCGCACTAGGCAACTTGTTCCCTGGAGGAACTGACAGTTTACAATATATAGAAAACAATCATATTATTCATAATTAAGTGCAGGAATTGGATTGTTTCCTCGCTCCGAAATACTTTTGAGTCCAAAACTTTTTTGAGTTCGCAACAAGACGTAGCATTGTTACATTTTATTCAATATTTATATTTTCTAGAACAGATTCAGTACAATTCTAGTGAAAAACAAAAAATTATATCTATTTATTATTAATATTTCTTACACATGTACATATATCAAATGTATAATAAAGTTGCATGAGACTTTATTAGTAAAAAGAATTAACTTTTTAGAAACATTGTACAAATAATTTTGTCCTTTCCTATTATAATATTGGTACAGTACATGATTGACATGAAAAAGAAAATCGTTTTGTTTTCCTCTTCTTGCAATTGGTATTACTTGTATGAAAATTTTATTATTGTAGAATATTTTCATATAAAGTTAAACTATACTATTATTAGTCTTAAAAATTGTTGATATATTATCTAAAACCTTATATTTGTAAAAATGGAAGAACCTCAAAATTGCTTTGACGAGAACATATGCATCGGAAATAGCAGTTGGTATCTACTTAAAATCAAAGCTGTGTACCTAGTTAAACGGCAAGAAGCATTTCGTGTAATGTACTTACATAAAATTATATCTCTATTTGTTATAAAAATATTGTGCTTAAACAACCAACAGTTACTCGACTCCCTC
Organism: Cydia pomonella; assembly: GCF_033807575.1. Classification (NCBI taxonomy): domain Eukaryota; kingdom Metazoa; phylum Arthropoda; class Insecta; order Lepidoptera; family Tortricidae; genus Cydia; species Cydia pomonella. The sequence goes on from NC_084712.1 coordinate 15,851,558, forward strand.
CTCGTTTTTATCGGATAAGACGATAAAATCTTTCAAGATAAAATCACTAAGCGACATAAAAAGCAAGCAAGCATCTTAAGCCTGGTCATCAATGTCGGAATCACATAATAATATCATTATGACATTCATAATAATTAGTTTAAAATGCATAAAAAAGTAAATATTTGATCTCATAAGTTGCGTGAGCGCCGAGTTGCCATTTATGATGAAATTAATTAATGGTAAGCATACGTGCAGTGCCTACATCCCTGTCGACTGCAGTGATCATTGTGACAACCCTGGGTAAAGATGTTGTTAAGAATATAGATGCGTTAACTTATGTTTATCTGTCTAAACAGATCAAATACAACAATTTCAAACGGAAGCGTTATTTGAGTGTTTAGTTAGTCCGTTTTGTAGAACACATTTTTAATACTTAGATTGCGTCATAAATTATGACTATTATTTATAAATTATGTCAATTTTGATTATTATGACTCATAATAATTAAAATTCTTACGGACAACGAAACTTACAAATTCGTATTAGCGCAAGTCAAATATAATTCAGTTAGTTTTAATTTAATTGCATGTTAAATCGTAATTTGTTTTTATAATGACTAATGCCAGACCGAACCTTAAGTTAAGTTGATTCCACTAGCTTTATAATAAGGTACATTATCTTACGAAACGACAATAGCTTTAATAAATAAATATTTGGGGACAATCATACACAGGTCAGCCTAGCACCGAACTAAGCAAAGCTTGTACTTAGGGTACTAGGCGTAGATAACATCCATATTCTACCTTTAGGGATTATAACCTGGGACTTCCTGCTTCGTAGGCAGGGTGTAAAATATTTAATACAGCCGACTGGTGATACTTAATTACCTAACTAAATTTACTTGAATTTTTCCGAGTAACCTCTCACAATTAAAATAAATCAGTATGCTGCCATAAACTCGCCTCTCGACGCATCCATTCCTTCTTATCCATCTACAAGTCTAGAAGATCTCCGTACAAGGGCTATCCGTCCAATATAGTATTTCTTCGGACCTCTTTTTAGCAACATCGCACTAATCTCGTATTCTGAACGCATAACACTCTGCAAGTCTGTAGGAACACTAGGAACACTAATAGGATGGTAATGCTAGCTAAAGCATTTCAGTGGAAGCTGTGTAGCTATTCCACAGACGATTTACCAACAACACGGAGCATATAAGACAACTCATGATCACCACATGCTCCCTGAACTACTAGTTTAGTGTCTCTGGCCGCTCTGGTGCGCTGGTGGCCTAGCGGTAAGAACGTGCGACTTGCAATCCGGAGGTCGCGGGTTCACACCCCGGCTCGTACCAATGAGTTTTTAGGAACTTATGTACGAAATATTATTTGATATTTACCAGTCGCTTTTCGGTGAAGGAAAACATCGTAAGGTAACCGGTCTAACCCTAATAAGGCCTAGTTTACCCTCTGGGTTGGAAGGTCAGATGGCAGTCGCTATCGTAAAAACTAGTTCCTACGCCAAATCATGGGATTAGTTGTCAAGCTGACCCCAGGCTCCTATGAGCCGTGGCAAAATGCCGGGACAACGCGAAGCAGAAGAAGAAGAGCGCTTAAAGTTTACGCATTTTAACAAACGTTTATTTCTAGGTATAAATATTGACTATATATAAGTATGGATGTCATCGTTATTATATTATGCTCTTCGCGGCATGAAAGAACGCCTATTTGTACTAACACTTGAGACCTCGTGGTCTTTCTAATTCTTTCAAAATACGGAGTCTGCGCGTGGAATTCTGTGGCCAATTTTTGTCGATTACACTAGGCAGATTCGAATTTTCAGGTCTACCAGCTTAAGCCAGAGAGCCGAAAAAGCCATGCATGATCGGGAAATGGAGTAATAATAGATCAGCTAGGGCCTAGAGTCTAGGCCATCAGCGGACGTCCTTACTAAGCGACTAAGCTACTATATGACAGCAAACTTTAAGTATTTCTTTATTTCTTTATTTCTTTATTTCTTAAGTAAATTACTAATTGCACTTTATTTTGCACGCTTTATTCAAGTACCGTAAAATGTGCTCAATTTGCTCCCCACTGGATAATTGTGCTTCAAATGTTTTTATATATGATAACTTGGACAATTTAACAATTGGAGTCGCCTTCAATAACTTAACCCTCGGTCAATGGTCATATGTATTGTATGGACTGACGTTTATCTGACACGGCTATTTGTACGTATTACATACAAATAGCCATACATTTGACGTGCCCCTTCCCCGCAAAACTCGGCAGACTGTTTAGTACAGAAAATTACAAATAAGGCGTTTCCAGTTATAAATCCTCTAAGTACGACAACTATATTACGACCTTATTGTTACTAATGTTACAACATGATAGTAGTGATGTTCTACTTTAAATCGGTTTATACATCAACATACCTATCACATAATAGTTTTAGTTTTTAAAATTTAAATTGTATATTTTTATTTATTTATTTAAATAATGACAAACGTAGAATAAAATGTAACCTAAAATTAAAAGTACCTACAAAACTAAATTAAAACCTAAAAAAAAACTAAACTAAACCTATGCGGCCTAAATTATATGTACAAATATCTCCTATGCCGCTGCCATTTGGTAGTGTGCCCACAAGACTGGCCGCGTTTCCTCGCTGGATTGCAATTCCAATGCGCTGAGCTAGGAACGAGCCAGCCATGTGGTTACCAGTGGAGCGGATCAGAAGATATTTTAATTTTTGAAATAATTTTAAGGCCTCCGGCCCCCAAGGACCTAGGCAACTAGGCACATTTTACCGTAATACTAAGCAGCTGTAGAACGGTCACATTTTTAACACTTGTCTCGTTCTAACAAGTATGTAAGTGCGAAAGTGACAGGTATAGTGACAAGTGATAAAAATGCGACCGTGCTATAAGTACAGCCGCTGTACTAGCTAGTATGACAATGACCAGCTAATTTTGTCGCTGGCTGCTTGAGTCGATCGATACCAGTTTGCACTGAAATGGTATAAAGTTCTATAGCCGGGTTAAAGATCACATAACTTGAACAGTTTTAATTGTAAAATTATGCATTTAGTATATACAAGTTATTGGAGTTTCTACGAATAATGTCCAATAGATAGTTTATTAAGGATACAGTAATGATTTAGGGCCAAGAGCCTTTTGATCTTTTGATCTAAAGTCAAACGGAAAGATACGAGTATGTCTTACACGACTGCCCAAAAATTAAAACCGGCCAAGTGCGAGTCGGACTCGCACAGGAAGGGTTCCGTACCGTTATCTATAAAAACGGTCACCCATCCAAGTACGGACCCCGCCCGACGTTGCTTCTTCTTCTTCGGTGATTGGATGAGAACCTCTAGAATGGAAAGGAATATTTATTTTATTCTGTTTTTAGTATTTGTTGTTATAGCGCCAACAGAAATACATAATCTGTATAAATTTAAACTGGCTAACTAACACGGTTCATAGATATGAGATACAGCCTGGTGACAGACGGACGGAGGGACGGACAGCGGAGTCTCAGTAATAGGGTCCCGTTTGACCCTTTGGGTACAGAACCCTAAAAAGGAGAGTATTGTTTATAGTATTCATATTTCTATGTATATAAGTTGCTTTATTCCACCATAACTTCTGAATGCCTTAACCTTATTTAGATGTATAATTTCAATTTACAGGATGTATCATAATTTATTACATTTCTTATGAAGTCAATTATATGAAAAAAAAAAATAATACAAAAATATGGAATACAAACATAAAGCACAAGCTCCTAATACCCTAAATAAACAACTCGCCCTGAAAGACGTCCGACAGGTAGCTGACAGACTAAAAGTAGATAGATAGAATACTCTTTATTGGCACACCTCAGTAAAAATATACATTATATATGATTATTATATTTCTTTTTTTTACATCCTTTTTAGGGTTCCGTAGCCAAATGGCATAAAACGGAACCCTTATAGTTTCGCCATGTCCGTCTGTCTGTCTGTCTGTCTGTCTGTCTGTCTGTCTGTCTGTCTGTCTGTCTGTCCGAGGCTTTGCTCCGTGGTCGTTAGTGCTAGAAAGCTGAAATTTGGCATGGATATATAAATCAATAAATCCGACAAAGTCGTACAATAAAATCTAAAAATTTAATTTTTTTTTGGGTACCTCCCCTACACGTAAAGTGGGGGTGAATTTTTTTTTTCGCTTCAACCCTAGAGTGTGGGGTATCGTTGGAAAGGTCTTTCAAAACTAATAGGGGTTTTCAAGAAACATTTTTTGATAAAGTGAATATATTCGGAGATAATCGCTCCGAAAGAAAAAAAAAATGTGTCCCCCCCCCTCTAACTTTTGAACCATAGGTCCAAAAAATATGAAAAAAATCGTGGAAGTAGAGCTTAAGAAATACATTAAATGAAAACTATAGCGGACATGATCAGTTTAGCTGTTTTTGAGTTATCGCAAAAAGTTTTCCCTTCATAGTAAAAAGACTTACTTTAATTAGGTACTGATTATGCAAATTTGCCTATTTGTTTAACTCGGGTGAAAGGTACCATTTACTACACTTTAAGCTCCAGTTTAGCTTATTGTGACGGGAGAGTAACTACGGAACCCTACACTGAGCGTGGCCCGACATGCTCTTGGCCGGTTATTTATTTCTAAAGGAATCCCTTTACCATTTCTGCTTCCTTCATAAAACTACAAGCTTTATGTAAATATTGACTTTTTTAATTAAAATATAATCCTTTATTTTTGTTATTTAAATGTAACATAACAGCTGCATATTATATGTAAAAGTTACTTTAATATTGACGGTTCATTGGGGTAACTTAAAAAACCTGTAACGAGCCCCCACACTCCTGCCTTGCAGTCCGCCTCGCAGGACTTCGGAGCAGGATAGAGCTCCCACACTATACTTACAGCTTAGCCGTCCATCACCAGGGGGCCTACCGCGAAAACCGAACTTCGCAGAGAAATCTTAGCAGATTTTATATTATAACAAAATGGCGGACTGCAGTCCTGCATCAACATTCACGGTCTTAATCGCCACATGGCAGTCCTGCTTCGCGGAGCGTCGAGCCGCTGACAATCCTGCGCGGCGGACTGCAAGCAGTGGGCGGGGCTGGCAGGCTTTGCAGGACCAAAGGGGCATCCTACTCGGGTGTTGCAGGACGCCATACAGTCCACGACAACATGCACAACAACAACACATTCCTGCATAATGAGGCGGACGGCAAGGCGGACTGTAAGGCAGGTGTGTGTATGGGGGGCTTTACCAAAGCATCTTGCTTACTGTTAATGTTTCTATAGCAGAAAATGCTTCTAGTGCAGTAAATATATGTTACTTTCAAAGTTTCCCCGTTTTCGAAGCAACCCAAATGTATTATAGGTGTATTGACATCCAATACATTTTGTTTTATTTTACACGCAACTAGAATATGCAAGTACAATTGTAGCGCATTGAATATAAAGCCAATGGCCTGTCGCCAAGCGTGCTATAAAAGATCAATGCTTTACCTAGTTTGGTAGAAATTATTCCATCGATAGTTCAGAGATCACGTCAGACAGTAATTGTAAAGTTATGTGGTTAAAACACCTGTCTGTGTGTAAGAAACAACTTAGTATTTCTCGGCATGGCATTTGCATTAGGTACTATTTATATTAGCATAACAACGCTGGACAAAAACAGAAAACTATGGATTAATACATTCGTGTATTACTATTTACTATGCGTTGTTATCAAACTTATGTGCCTTCAACTCATTTTTAATTAGCTGAGGTAAACTGACGACCACTTCACATGTTTGTATGTGCAATTGATTAATGTTGACTAAGTGCAATCAGCATACAAAAGTAGTGTATAATTCTTGAATAACATAATAAAAAGGGATAAGGTGAATGCGGCCAAATCCGTCGTAGGGACATTTCCGTACACGAGCGGTTTTTTTTTAAACAGTACTACACAAATAATAATTTCATCTACAAAGCAGAGATTGCTTTTAGTTTACAGCATCAAAAGCAGATTAGCTATTTTTCTTACGGTTGGAAAAAAAGAAATATACGCTAGTGTACGGTATTGCCTCTATGATGGAATTGTCCATACGTGTTAATATGTTGAACAATTAGAAAGAATTCAATATATACCTATTTGGAAAAGTATTTCTGAGTGGCAGATACTTTTGGCACCTTGTTTCATAGAAAAAAGAGAAACGGAGAGACATGACTAAACCCTGAAAAACTAATGTTTTTGTCCGGCGTCAAACAAAACCATTTACTAAGTCCGTTCCGCACGTTTGTCTCACTTCATTAAGTTTAAAATGTACCGTCGGAGGAACACCAGTGTGTGAAGAATTATTAATTATAATTTAATACTTATCACACAAACTTATTATCAATGTATTTTGTCTATTGATGTGTTATTACAAGAATTTTATCTCTTGATCTAAAGTTAAATTAAGCGTTATTTGCTTGACAACTGACAAGCCAATGTAGAACAACTTTGAATAGTTCGTTCGAATCTTCTCTGATGATTCATTTTTTATCGTGGAGGTAGAAGTTTTGAGAGTTAGTATTTTGGAAAGGTGCCAATTTACCTACCTAGGACACGATTAACAACATAGCTTAGATAGCAATCTGTAAAAAACGAAACGTTGTTACGTTTAGGGGCTCCATACATGGTACGATTAATCGCTTTGATAAATTTTACGAAAATCGTGACGATCGGTCGCTTCGAAAATAGCAATCAATACACAGAGCAATTGGCCGTTACGACCGATGCATGATAAAGGGATCAAGAATGAGACAAAAATCAAATAATTGATCGCAAAGATTTCTATTCATCGTTACGATATTCATGATTGCAGGGGTTTTGGTTGCGATTTCCAATACCGCCTTCGATTAAGTAAATCTTAAACGATATTACCGTACACTATCAATACGTCGTTTTGATCAGTCTGTAAGGGGGCCCACTGATTACCAGTTCGCCGGCCGATATCGGCTTGTTAGTTATTCGCAATCGCGAATAATACAACCTACTTATTAAAAAAACTGAGTTATTGCGTATGCGTATGTGCGCTATTTTTAACACCCGACGCGAAAAGATGGGTGTTACAATATAAGCTTGAAGCCAATATCTGTGTAGTTCTTAAGCGCCAATTACATCTACACTTCCCGGATAATCGTGTTCCGTTTCACGGAATATCAGCACGTCGTTAACAATATTTGAAATGTAAAAAATACTTTGTCTCTAACTGCCAAATATGTTCAATTTTTTTATATACCACGTCCGTGGCAAACAACCATACGGCCCGCCTGCAAGCAGTCACCGCAGCCTATCGATGCCTGGAACACCAGAGATATTACATGCGCGTTGCCGACCCTTTAAAAACCTGTACACTCCTTTTTTTGAAGAACCCCATACTGTAGCTCCCCGGGAAAACCTCGGCAGGAAGCTCATTCCACAGCCGAAGCGTCTGCGGGAGGAAATTCCTCTTAAACCGCAAAGTACGCGACCATTTAGGTTCTAAGGTGTGATGATGAACACCCTGCCGACGGCGAGCGGTGCGGTGATAGAAAGCGGCCGTTGGCATCATGTCAAACAATTCTTCGGAGCACAGTCCATTGTACAAGCGGTAGAACACACACAAGGAGGCAAAGTCTCTCCTTAGACTTAAAGGTTCAATACCGCTTGAGAGTTAGGGATCGTCGACGGTTCGTACAGCGCGCCTTTGGACTGAGTCGAATGTTCCAAGCTGGCATGCAGGTGCTCTTGAGACTTGCGATTTATATAGCAACAGTCTTTGAATGTTTGATATTTTTGCATATGAACCATTTTTCTACTGATATTTGGTAAAACGGAAAAATACACTTTCTCGGGTCTGAAATCGGGTCTGATATCAGGCCTGATACACTTTAGCTATGTTTGATAAAAATCGATCCAACAGTTTGCTTTCCAAAATGATGTTAGGCATTTTTGGCATAAAATGTTTTTTAATTCATTTAAAAAGCTTGAAATAACTATTTAACCCCACGTAAAACAGACTAAACATATAAAAACAACCCTTAAAAGTAAATCATCTTTATAGAATTATTTGTTGAGATTTAGGCACATGGCATCAGATTCGCACGTCGATATCCATTCTGCACTTAGCGGTACCCCACCACGACTTTAATACTAAAAAGAAATCGGTAAAGATATTAATATATTTTATCTTTTATATCATTACTCTTTTTACATAGAGGTTTATAAAAGTTTTAAATTAAATACTGTCCACCGTAAAGTGCACTTTGTTAGCTGCGAATGCGTTTTTTGCGCATGCAAGTTGGAATTTTAATTTAGGCAGTTGCTGTGAATATATTATTTTAGTCAATCTGATATAGTTTTAGGCATTTTACTTAAAATTCTACTGATGATCTTGTAAGAGCCTAGCTTCCTAAAAGAAAATAAAGGGTCAAAATAACTGAATGTGAAGCCTTGTTTATTAAACTGCCCCCGCAGCCGACAGCCTGGCATGCGCACGACAGCCAAGTCGCTTCTTTTAATTTAAGCGTGAAATTTCTCGGAAAAAGTGTTTATCTTCTGTTCTGTGTTAATCATATAGCAAACGAGATTAATTGGTGGTTGCATAAACTCACACTTATAAGTATTGCGTCGACTAACGTCGCAAACCTCGTCACTCCCCCGGAGGAGTTAAGAGTTTATGTAGTCTAAATAGAGGTAGTAGTGTTAGTTTAATAATGTCATATGTGCTCCAAAATGCTGCAATACAAAATCCCCCAAAATATCGCACTAATATATCTACAAAAACTTACATATCACGTACATATTAGATTTACTACTTGAAAATTTTAAAATGTTTTGCTTTAACAGGAAACATTAGTGGTAATTTTTCTTTTGGCCCTAGATGTTTTTTTTTTTATTGAATTCAATATTACCAGTATCTACGTCTGTACATTTTGCTTTTTTATATTCTTATTTATTAGGTTACTTTAAAAAGCGCTGAAAACTGCCAAATAAATGCGCGCTAAACGTACGCCTTCAATACAAAATCGATCGATACCGAATTTATTTCTCATTCCGACCCAAAATTTCGTTACGATTGGTTATGTTTCGGAGGAGAAAAATGTCGAGAATTAAACCTCGACTTCTGATATTTTTTCACTTAAGCTGCAGTTGTCCTTATCGCACTAATATTAGGAGCCGCTCCCGTCGACGCGACGGCGATATTTACTAAAAATTCTCACATCTGAGAAGGTATTAGGTAGGTACAGCTCAGTAGGTACTTTCCTCTTAAATCCGCTTTGTCTGAATCAATAGTCTAAGTTAATTTTCACCCTAGTTGGAAGGTTTTACGGTACACGATTTGACTTAAAGTGAACGACCGGATTGCTGGGGCATGGTTGGTTTTATTCTCATATTTACCACTAGTGGCTCTGTGAGCTGTAAACTTCGCGATAGGATTCATAAGCTCAAAAATGTAAAAACAAAAAATACTCCGTCGTGTCATTATTATGACAGCGCCCTCACAATGGTCTTAAGTAACATAGAGTATGTCTATTTTCACCATTTTGAACATTACTCAAAAAACGAAACGACAGAAAAATGATATCTAAGTAAGTACTCAATAGAGTCTTGACCAGTTGAATTGAAATCGACAACGCTGTTCATAAGTTTGTTGTGAGTTCTAGTTACAGAAACATGGGATAAATTATGTAATGAGTTTATATATTGCATAAGTATTTAACAATGAAATAAACTTTTCACATAATCACTACACCTCCTGTGCTGTCCGCCTGTTGTTACCTGGTTCTATTTTCCTTTACAACAATGCCCCCCCCCCCCCCCCCGCGTCTGTCTGTATGTTCGTTCGTCGTTATAAACTCCAAAAACTAAAGAACGGATTTTCATGTGGTTTTCAACTATCAATATGAGTGATCTATGGGGAAGGTTGAGGTGTATAATTTGTTGACCCGTGCGAAGCCAAGCCGGGGCGGGTCGCTAGTAGTCAATATTTTGTTTATTAAGTTCTTACGAAAATCCTATTTAACACACCTATTTTTTAATTACAAAGAAAGTAACTTGTACTTGATAATCATAATCTCAATTTATGATTGCAACGGAAAGTAACTCGTGTTTGATAATTATCATCTCAATTTTCCACTATTTTCGTGATTTATTTGTAAATAAATTTAGTAAGTATATCTATGTGACAATACATTTTCTAATTAGGTACTCATAGGTACTAAAAATTACAAATAAAACACAGCACATTTCCAATTTTATACTAAACATAGCGAAAAACCATTTCGACAGACAAGATTTTCGATTTAAAGAACTACAATTAATTCGGATCATGTATTTGGGAGCTACAACACCACATACAGACAGAGATACACATGTTAAAGTTACACACCCCTCTCTTTATGTATCTTGATCTACAGGTATCTTGTCACACGGAAAATCTTGCTATAAATTATCTTTTTAATTAACTTAAATGTCAGAAACGGAATAATACCTAATTATAATAGGATAATAATAACTAGATAATTAGACTCACCTGTGTTTTAATCACTTAACACTTCACATCACATCACACACACACACACACTCACATCAGCTGTTCGCAAAGTCGTACAAAAACCCGAATTAATCCACTTGGATGGAAATAAGTCGATATTATATTTTATAATATACTATATTTTATTACATTTATAAAATATTTAAAATTAATGAAATATTATTTTAAATAAATTAAGATCTTCACATATTTTCGCGCAAATCGCAAAGTACTTTTTTTTACATTAACTGGCGAATTACGAAGTATCTTAGAAACTATTGTAATTTTGTTTTTTGAATCGTTTTCACTTTCAACTGAATAACAAAGTGAGCAATCTTTGTTTTTACACTGTCAAAATTACCCGTTAGCCGAGTTCTATTATAACGACGACTACTATTTCAAATAGTTTTTTCCATTTTCGTCTAACAGTTGTACCTGCGTCGTTCGCAGCGCGTGCGCGCACGCCGACGGCGCGGCAACGAATGAGGAGCCGAAGAACTATTTCAAGCATCTCCCAACATCTGTGCGAGTAACGGAAGCGGGGTTATCGTTCCGTACACGAGATTAAAATTTAATCAATTTTGATCAATAGGCTATTAACCTGTGGACGGGTTAAGTTTGCAACAATTTAATGATTAATTTATGAAAGTGGTAGTTGCGCTTTTTTATTGCTCTGTCAGTTTGCAGCTAGAGATGTCCGGGATATCCAACTTTTGAGTTGTGAATTCTAAACTGTTGATAAAGATGTCATAAACATAGTTCTAGTGACGTATTAAAAAAGGTGGGTCAAAGGGTTCGGGTCACCAGCGGCGTCGTTCTGTGCACATGCATCATCTTCCTCGCGATATACCGTCTTTTTGTCAGTGCTCATTAGAGCCTGGGATCCGCAATATCCGCATGGCAACTAATCCCAACAATTGGCGTAGGCACTAGTTTTACGAAAGACTTTCTAAAATTAGGTTTTAACCTTTTTGACGCCAATGACGGATATATCCGCACCGTAGGTCCAACGCCGAAGACGGATTAATCCGTCACAGACCACAGAGCAACATAGACCTACGTGCATATGCATAAAGTTCAATTTCAGTTTTGACACTTCAGTGACGTGGCGTCGGAGTCCTACAGCTTTTGGTTAAGGTTAAAATCGGCGCATTTTATCAAGTCCACATAAAAGCTTATTTTATTACGCAAAATGTTCTCATACTAAAAAAAATTTAACCCAGGTTCCCATACTAAGAATATAAAAAGGTTTTTTTAACTTGTTTATTTGTTTTCACTTATTTATGTTTGGATTGGGCTGAATGGAATGGGTCGATTGCCATAATTTACTAAATTGGTGTTTATGTCCTTGATTAACCGTTTCATTTCACGTTAAACTTCAACATTGATTTATTGACTGATAAAGTTTTTAACCGGTTTTAAGTGTTATAAGCTAGCGTTAATGTTTATTTTTTTAAGATTAATCTTTATTGGTCTATAAGGTTTTATAGGTTTTTAACGAGCATTTGCTAATTTGATTATACTAAAATTGACGCGCCTGGTGTTTTAGAACGGTAAAAAATCAATAAATGATCAAACGAAAATTGAGTTTTTTTTAAATATATATGTATGTAATTTAAGTTTTACCACGAAAATAAATCATTTATGATTTCTGAAATAAGATATATTCACAATTTACATTAAGTTCGTTTTAACATACGATCTCCTAATTGAATATTTATTGCAGTATTCAATTGAAAGAGAAAAAAATACGACAAACAAATTTGTACATTCTGCTGCAAAAGCATAAATTCCATTCATAATACTACATTCCTGACGATAGGCGCCCAAATTACAAATGGCCATTCATTAAACCCAAGCAGGTACGAAGGAACCTCGTGCAGTAAAAGACATCGACGCGCTCCGAGATTGAAACGAGACGCGTTAAATATCTTTTTCATCACACTTGCTCGAAAAAGATCTTATTTCATGCAGGTGTGCTGAAGAACAAACGCCTATTTTGTTCCCGCGGGAGTTATGGATTGTGATAAAAAAAGTTTTTCCTTTAATTATGTCACTTATTCATACAAACCAAGTAGCATAAATGAGTTTTACTTTTAAAATACTGTGTGACGTGTTTGATATTGTTGTTTATGTTTAAAATTATTTAATTTGATTCATTTAACAGCCGTTTAACATATTTTTTCAATCGTGGCTGAATGCCGAATAGGTCTATGACTTCGATGCCTCACCTGCCAAGAAATTACAAAATGGCGGACGAATATTTGCTATGTTTTTTTATACCACGTCGGTGGCAAACAAGCATACGGCCCGCCTGATGGTAAGCAGTCACCGTAGCCTATGGACGCCTGTAGTCCAGAGGTGTCACCGTACGAGTATTTAAGAATTATTTTGCTTAAAATTTAGTTTTTTCCTCGCAAGTGTGATGAAAAACATTGTGTGTAACTCTGGGGGTAAGAATATTGCAAACTCGTGTCTTTAATTATCTACCACCCTCGTATCCAAAATTTCACTTACCCCCCTCGTTGCACAATGTACTATTTCATTTCTCATGCTCTGGAAGTGGGTTGTTGTTATACTTGTTATTCTAAAAAGTGTGCAGAAAATGATACGTTTCTGCTCTAGAGCATTGTACTTGCTATGTACGTTTTTTTTTCTTTTTTACGATAAGCAATTAAAATAGATTTGTTGTACAATTTCCATTTTGTTAATAAACTCCCCATTCCATAAATAACGATATTTTTACCTAAATTGTTAATTGAAAGTACCCTCAAGAAATACTACTTAAGTTTTTAGTTAGCCCTGTTTTGCTTAATGCACATGTACCTATTTTACATTACTCGTATTCGAAATGAAATTAGTGTCTCGGGTGAAAAGCACCATTTCATCCCTCAGTCAACAATCTACCATTTCATGTAGAATAAAAATTATTCAAATATGTTGTTTGAAGCATTTATTCAATATTCAATGGCGTAACACCTGTCTTCCAGACAGTAGAAATTAAAAATAATGACGTAATATTTCATGTTTTTCTTAATCTTACCTTATTACTATGTCAGTTAGTATGAAATTAAAAATATAACAACTATATTGACTAGAACCCACATAAATTAAATATATGTAAGATCAGTAAGACCACCCCTAGGGCAGTTTTTATAAGTCTATTTATAAAGTATAAACTATAAACAGTGTTTAGCCTAGGACCAACCAGGACTAAGCAACTAACGAGGGTGAGTTAACATTACATACATTGTAGAGACCTGCCTGATAGATGTGGAAAATAGACTTTCTCGCACAGACTCCGCATGAAGCAAATACGAAGACTCGCCTTTACTTAGCAATTACACTATGTTTTTATACCACGACGGTGGCAAACTAGCTGCGGCTCGCCTGATGTTAAGCAGCCACTGCATCAGCCTATGGGCGCTTGCAACTTAATGGGATCACATGCGTGTTGCCGACCCTAAAAGCTTACAAGAATTTCTCCTTGGGAGTACTGGCATCTTACTCACAATCAGGTACTCAACACTACATACAGAGTAAACAAACAGTGCTATTATAGCTGTGGTCTTCAGTAAAGTGGAAGTACTTCCCCAGTTGGGCTGCTCCATATTCGTACCTCTCATAAAATTAAAATAAATATATGTATATTTGATTTAATTTACTTTAAAAATGCTACATCGTGTGCACAGTTATATTATATCCTAACAGCATTTTATACTACATATAATTATTACTGATATACTCATTTCACACTATCTCTAGAACTTTTATTTGTCCATTCGAAATTTTGTTCATTACTTAATTAGGTATGGACCTACTGCTACTTACTGGAAGTAAATATGAGATGAAAAATAAAATTAGTATCCTCAGTTTTAATATGTGAAGGTTGCTAGTAGTCTTATTGGCTAAGTGCAACATACGTGATAGTGAAATTAATACGAAGGTAAACTCGTGGGCTACAGTTTCATGTTTTATTTTTAATTTTATTTCTTTTAAGTAAAACAAACATCTTTGATCATACATGAAATTAATACTTTCACGGAGACCATAAGTATAAGTAAGCAAAGTTTTCACTACACATATACATCAGTACATGTCATGTGTCAAAAGTAGAATAACGTGTTCCGTAAACACCAGATAAGCGTCACAGTCTTGAATAGAATAGGTAAATATAATCCATTTAGATTTCATCCATGTTATATCGTCCGCCAAGTTTTACGTATATTATGGTGCGGCCATACATTGTTACTGTCAAGAGTGCCAAGTTGGCATAAACATATCGTGGTCAGAGTCTAGTGACGAAGTTGTCTGTGTATTACAGGCGTTGTCGCGAACCGATGGATGTGGAATTACGCGTTATCGCGATCTGTGTGATTTGCGCGCAGTGCGCACGCGACGGCTAGTTTGTGTCGCCATCTAAGCAAGATTGGATTCACGGGATATTCGGTGGGCCGGAGGCGGGAATTAGGTACAGATGTGGCTGCCGAAGATCTGTCCGCGGAGATATTTGCGCCTAACTTCTGTTGTATGTCGTTAGGTTTGCCCGCCAAGCACATCTGCCAGTTAACAGACTCGCAGAAATGAAAAAGGTCCTGAATTTAATGAACTATTTTTTTTTGTCGTTATATAAATGCCATATCATTTATTTTTCAGACGAGGTCACGTTAAAAATATAAAAATCTTCACTAACAGATAAGTCTAACGTTCTGGAATATTCAAAACAGGTGCAATATTTAATGGAACGAATGGAATGGAAATATGGAAGTCGAGCCCAAACAAATGACATCCTCGTTACACCATGCGATGTAAACGAACGCGAAAGCAATGTGCATAAAAAAGATTTTAGTGTCTAAGCAGCATGTTTTAATAATTAATAACTTTTTAAACAACATATAAAATACATTTATAACTAGGTCTGAACCGGTTTAGCGGACATGTTGTTTTTATACACATTCTTAAGTAGATTGCTAAGTAGATCTAACTGTAGTTTTATAACCCGACTAATGCGGTTCGGAGGGTAATGTATGTATGAACGTAAATGCTTTATTGTACATAAAAATAAATACGCGAGAAGCACAGTTATAGGGTAAATTAGCGTATACAACAAAAGCGAACTTATCCCTGTATGGGGTTTCTTCCAGTTAACAGTTTAAGGGTAATGTGTTGTAATGTATTTTAATAGCACTATCTTTTTTTTTGGCACTCTCTACAGACTCTAGTACGTGAGTGTAAATCGTAAAAATAGTTCATATGAGACAACTTGCGGCTATCAGCTCAGCACATATAAGAACTCCCATACTTTAGTATGAGTAGGTACGTTATATGTAACTAGAACCATACATTTAGTAACAAATTTTATCTTTGCTTTCCCCCCTTCTGAACCCGCTTGGCGACACCCTTGGCTATGATTTAACTCAAATACAATCACATGCAACCACTAGTACACAAAGTGGCATGAAAGACGTAATTATACAGGGTGATTCATGAGACGTGAGCAGGACTAAGCATACACAATCAGTAAATGTTAATGAACCGTTAATCATCATATTTAAGTAAAACAATCTCGCTTTATTTCTGTTATTTAACTTTTTGGGAAGGACAAATTTGATAATCTACAATCATGGACACCCTACAACACTTAATTAAGAAAGATAAAACCTCTTTAACCGTTATGACAGCAGCTTGATTATGAAGAAAACAAAATGTCACACTTGAGTGAGATACGAGTTTTCAAAAGTAACCAGACTCCGATGACATTCAATTTGTCACTTGTTATGGATAAAACAAAGAGGGTGACCATACATGGCGTAAATAAATCAAAGCATTTTTTTTGGAACAGTAAAAAATAAAAGAACGTTAATCTCACAAATACTGGTACGAAACAGTTGCTTATAACTTACTGAATGCTCAAGCTTGATCCTGCTCACGTCTCCTGAATCACCCTGTATATTGTACGCAACTAACTCCATCCGAAAACAAATAAATCTGTAAGTATGATCGCGTGTCGCGTGTGTGTTTATCAACTGGGAATCGAACCCTGATGCGCAGATAGCGCGCTGGTCGCATATTAAAGAAGTTGCGCGAGAGCAGGAGAATCAATTTTTTTTTAACCAGCCAGTGTAACGTGAGCTCTATTTATCACAGCTATACATATTGTACTCGTAGGTATATCACAATTCGAAAATTTTACAACACATAAGCACAGACTGTTCTGTTAACGCTGAAGTTAGGGAGTGTGGCTATAGTATCGAGTGACCAGCCATGATAAAAAACACATAATACTGATTGGGTTGGCGTTTGACTTATTACGGGTTTGATGTATTTTTTATGCGTAATATTATTATATTTAATGAAATCAACAAAGGGAGCTGAAGAATCAGGATTACTACAGATCGGAAATAAAATCATTACCATGTTTTTTTTATATGTTGTTAATAATTTGGAGATTCGAAAAATGGCAATAAGGAGCTTTGTTTTATTCTGCAAAGTAATGTATTTTTTACATAAATAGTTACACAATAAAACACTCCACAACTCGCCCATACATGGTGAACGATCGAAGTGACACCCCTTGAATCCAAAATATCGTAAGTACCTGAGATTTTGTACTGAAATCGAGCATTTTGGAATGGTTAGGTATATCGCTGTCCATCATTCTGGACGCCTACGCACCTCTGATTGGATTAACGTGATCACGCATCGAACAATTGAAGAGAATATATGACATCGTATTATTAACCGACTACCAAAGAGGAGCGGAGGGAAAATGTTTTTTCCAGTATGTGCATATCCGTTTTAGAATGGGCAAACGAGGTATCGTTTTGAATTTACCTAAGTTGACTTTTAACAATGCTCATCATAGTTATCGTCGTAAGACCCAACCTGTCTATCGGGCATATGAAATATTAATAACCTTGTGCCAGTTGAGCCATGTGCCAGTGACAAAATTGGACTTTCTATTTCAAATACCTACTCGGGACTTTAATAGTTATTTGTTTTACAAGGGGGCAAAGTTGTTGTTTACTTAGCGGTTGGTGCTCATATTGACACCCAAGCAAGCGAAAGATTCCAAAATTGAACCACGAGCGTAGCGAGTGGTTTGAGAAGTGGAATCTTGAGCGTTGCGAGGGTTTCAAGGCACGACGGTTAAACAAACATTGCCTCCGAGTGAAACACAAAAATTTTCACCACACCAACGCGACGAAACTACTAACTATGAATTATCAAAATTGTTAAGATCAAATCTAAATTAACGTGATAAAAAAATATCATTCACAATCATCATTTAAAAGTGAATTCTACTGACTAACATAAGGAAACAACTCAAAATTTGCAAAATTACTTTGCCTCACATGTGGATAAAATGCAACTTTCTCATTCGTTTTTGAACAATCAAGAGGGCCTTTACCAGTTGGTGTGGTGAAAAATAAATTCTGGTTTTGTTTGCAAAACTTGGCTTTTTGTGGTTATGACTACATTATGCCGTCCTAAAAAAGGCCTTAGTTAAAATATTATTGCGATGTTAATGCGATGATTTATTGATTTATTGAAATAATGCACTTATTGGATTAATTACCTAAGTGCATTATAACCGTAAATATAATTGTAATTGTATTTGTGGCTTTCCACCAGAGAAGGGTTCTTATTCTTCATATGCAATATGGACCTTTTTATCATAATTATATAAGCCACATTTTTTCTAAATGTTCTAATTCCATAGAATAGACGATGGTTCACTTAATACCTTTTAGACAGCGAATTTAAAAAGGGTTTTCGTAATAATTTATCTACATACTTAATTCTTATGGCAAAATTTGGAAACAATCAGAGACACTACTGTACTTACCTCTCGCGTCGAATGGTGGTCCCTGACAGTTATTTTTTATACGGAGCAGCTGTCACGAAAATTTTTGGAGACATTTATGGAGGTCTAGCCACATTAATTTATTGATTTAGAAATGTAACATTTAAGTAATAAAAATATGGTAAAAACTGTTTCAGCTTCGGCAACGTCTGAGTTTATAAGTAATAACTGTTTAATGTTAGGTTCTAAGTCACGCTTGGCGTCATTTTCATCTAAATGAAAGTAGTAGATTATACTAAATTCCATCTAAATTGGTTCAGCGGTTATTGATTCCACATATAAAACTTCCATCTGGCTTTGATGGCAAGGATGATTTTTGGGATAACAACTATTCTTTGTCCTTTTCCGGGACTCAAACTATCTCGATACCAAATTTCAACTACATCGGTTTAGCGGTGTAAGCGTGAAAAAGAAAACATATTTTTTAATGTTTTACATATTATTACTTCGGAATAGTGTCAATGTGATATCGTATATGAATTCGGCATCCCCGATTAATACGAGAATGATACCAAACTTAGCTTAGTAGCTTAAATGATGTAGATACTCGTATCAAGATAAAGTTTGGAGCCTTTCGCGAAAATTACTCCAACACTAATCTACGTGACGTCACCGTGCGTGACATCTAGCTAACTATCGTTGTAGGAGGTAACGCACGTAGTAGGAGTGTTCGTCACCACTTTCCACGCCGTCTTCCACCACTTACACCCATTCTCTTTGTAACATAAGGTTTTTAATCGCGTGCGCGCGCTATTACGAATTAACACTTAGACGGTTATCACACTGGATCCGATTCGCACGTCGCTCCGATATTTTAGCGAGATAACGCTATGCGCGTATTAAAGTGACATCCTGCTCGCACGGCGGAGCGACGTGCGAATCGCATCCAGTGTGATAACGGCCTTATCGTTGCATGCGATTGTGATATCTGTCGTAGGTAAGTTTAAGTGTGATGTTCGTGTGCACATTATTGTAGACGGTGGGAAAGTGAAGGCGTGTTGATGGTGGGTGATTCTGACCGTTTACTTTGTCCGAATTAGATAAGGCTTTTATATAAACTAAATATAATTATGAACCACATTAAGTTACATGCGCCCCACTGAGCATCGCCTAGTTTCCTGCCTACAATATGGCCACACCAGCCATATCACAAAAAAACAATATTTAAGAATACGTGTAGATACTTATTAAAGTATTATGGATGGGCAACAATTATGTTAGATAAATTTTAAAGTTCCATACCTAAAGGGTGCCACGGGGTCCCACGTTTCGCGCCGTGGAATTATCAAAAGTCATAATTTTTTACTCACTTAATAGACAACCTCAGCCACAAAGAGAACTCTCGGCCAAATGAACTTTAAACTGAATTACTCTCAAAATGGAGGAGCAAGAAGACTTGCAACAAAAGTCGGGTGGCAAACGAATGAAAACTAATTCCCTAATTTATTTATTTTTTATTAGTCTATTTTTGTATCCCACTGCTGGGCAAAGGCCTCCCCTCTAGCTTTCCAATCCTCCCTGTGCTGAGCAAGATCCCTAATTAATCATAAATGATTTATTCCCATGACTCCCTCCTGAGCCTATGAATTACCGTCTACACAAAAACCTAATCGTTACACCTAAACCTAAACATGTCATTTCAAAAAACCTTCCAGAAGTTTGTCATTTCAGTGTTTGTGTTGTATAGGTAGGTACTTACTTGAAAACATCACAAGAGTTCCGAAATCTCACAAGAATACCTACAATTTTGGTGATATTTATTACGTGACAGCCAATGTAACAGCTGCATATACTTTTTTTTTAATTTATTTAGAGCATTGGCGGTAGGTACTCTGTAAATACGTGCCACATACAGATAAGCATGAAGTGTGCATCGGAATGCAGTTCGGGACAACGTTTAAACTATCGAAATGAGAAAGAGGTGTTTATTTTGCATTATTAATTATCAAAAAATATTTAAAATTATTGTATAAAAGCCTACAAAAACGTACTATGTTACAAACGGGACCCTATAGTATACGAGTACTAAGCCTACACAGTTCATCTGTCCGTTCATTCCATACGACCTAAAACATGCATCTCGGTGGTTGGAAATCGATCATCCCGCAATTTTCTTTGTTAAAATTGTAATTTAGTATTTTTTACTTCTTAGGTTGTATCGTGTGTACCTATTCGTAAAAGTGAAAGCATGAAACGCGCTAACTTTTAACCGAACTTATAAGGAGGAGGCCGAAGAGGTTCTTCATTTGGTTGTATGTTTTTTTAAATGTTTGTTACCTCAGAACTTTGTAATTTCTGGACCGATTTGGAATTATTTCGTAGTTAAAAAGTATATTGACACCCTGACACTGAAAATTTGACCGTTTTTGGGTCTATACAATACAAGGTGTAAAATAGCGTGGATCCGTTTAAGGGCATATTCGGGATTAGTAGCCCCTTAAAAAAAACGGACGAACAGCCCCATTTTTTTTTTTCGTTCAATTTTATTTTTCCCCTAATTTAAACGCGATACCGAATATGCCCTTAAACTGATTCCTACTATTTTTGTTAAACCTTGTACAGTCAAGGTATTACATATATACACAGACAAAGTGCTAAAAAATATGTCTACACTGCCTTAAAGTATAGCCAATAGGGTCGTGTATATATATTTTTGACACTTTATCCGTGTCGATATTTAATACCTTGACTGTACCTATACAACTGTATTGTAAGTCACCGGGCGTTCCTACACTACATCTACTTTTAAATTGATAATCGATTTGTGCATAAGCAACAAGGATCGATCGGATGCCCATTGAAAAAACAAGTATCTTTGCTAGCCGCAGCTGAGCGAAATGCATCGCTCATTTACAGCAATAATGTCAGAGTAATGAGATTGCCGACAAACGACCAGTGATTATGTGTTTAGTAGAAAGCGATCAAACTGTTATGAGGGATAATCGTAGCACGAGTAATGTGTACTGAATGGGGGAATCGTTTCAACCCTGCTGTACTGCAAACCACGCCGCGTTTTGGAATGAGTTTACTCAATTGTCCGGAAGATGTCGCTGATATGTGCGAAGAGATTTCTACATCACGTAAGGTTTTGTTGATCACACCCTAGAATTTAGTAGGAAGCCATTCAACTATTATAATTTAATCGTAGCAAAAATATGGTAATATTACCTAGACCAAGAGCTACAATGGTAAACTCAGTAAGTAATTGGGATTAAAACCCTCGTCTAAAATTGACCTACCTTAAGTTTAACCAAGGTTGCTGCCACATAAGGTCAAACGTTTAATACATTTAATTCAGCCAAACAAATGAAAACTGTGACATATCAATGTCATTTCGATCGTCCGAGATAGTACTTAACTTTAGTTGCAAATGAATAAACTCGTACTTAACACTAATCAATGTGTACACAGGCCCTAAAGCAAGTGTACATGCTCGTAAGGGCCTTATAAGGAAATAAATAAATTATTGATTATCTCCGGAATGGAATTAATTAGAATACCGGTATCTTTGAGAAAGTTACTTAATTTAAGCTCAGGAATGCACCCTTGAAATTAACGGAAATAAAAAAAAACACAATGTATAATGATGCTTTGCTTGGATAGACGCATAAGTACCTACTCTGATCATAATTATGTTAAATTATTTATTAGTAAAGTCACTATCAGATACATCGCAACGGCCATGTCGTATAAAAATGCCTGAATAATATTCACTTTAACGTTTTAATAATAGAGACTTTGTTCAGATATTTATGAACACCTTGACCGGTCCGATATATCTGATAGCGACCTATTTTTAAATTGCTCTACATTGTGCATATTTCAGCTGACCGATATTTTTCTTTTGGTAATTTTTCAATAAACAAGCAAGCATTAAATAAAAACGCCTTAATACTGATACTTAGGTGGGTAGTATCAAAATTACGAAGACAGTTAAGTTATTCTTAAAATACCTCTTATTTCAAAACATTTACTTTCAACCGATTTTACAGTAATGAAATAACTTTCTCTTTATTAATCTTTATTTTTCATTTACTTACCATCTTGTTTGTAAAATATTCTGTTTGTAAAAGTAAGTGAACTTTAACATTCACAAATGGACAGAAATGCATTTGGTAAAAAAACTGTAAGTACCATTAACATTTTAAGACACTAAAATCACTTAGGCATATCATAGGTATTTTAATACATACACTATATTTATATCTGTACAATTTAAGAGATACACATACATACATTCATATAATCACGCCCATTTCCCGGAGGGGTGGGCAGAGGCAGAGACCACGGATTTCACTTGCTTTAAGAGATAATAGAAACTAAATTCATAGCATCAATTGGGGATCATTGTAACCCAATGGGATCAACCCATTGTCCTGTGACTGCATCTAATGAAGAACTTGTTCTACACTTTTCTTTATCAAAACAAAAAATATTACGTGCTAGTTCATCAGTGCTAACCCGTTAGATATACTTTCTTGCGTATTTTTATCTGCAATTAATCCAATTAATTAATTAATTTTTATTTTAAACGTTTTTTATTTATTATTATTTTCGGTTTTCATTAGTATAGATTTCCGCAAAGTAACGCCTAATTCAATTCATTACTTTCCTTGATACCATATGTTTTAGGATATCAATAATAACAACAATAACTATAATATACAAATATGTACATTATATGTACCTATATTATAAAAACTTTAACAAAACCTGACTGGTCCTTACCAGTCCACGTACCAGTAAGCAATTATAACACGATATATGTATTAAATTAATATTAATCATTTTTACCATTGACTTATGTATAAAAGTTGTTTGTATGTTGGTAAAGACAAGCCAAGCTATGGGCGAAACGAAGTGGGCCAGTACAGTGGTGTCAAATTGCGTTGTGCGAAACAAATGCGAGCCAGTCGTGCAGTCTATCGCAACTAAGAACAAAAAACTTTTATATTTAAAACTTTTTTATTTTACACACATAGCGCAGCATAGGTTGACTGGTAGAGAATGCCTCGTGGCATTAAGTCCGCCTTTTATACTGTAAGATTTTTTCTTTTGTGCAATAAAGATTAAATAAATAAATAGCGCATAGTTTGATCTAAACCCAGAAAGTAAAATGTAATGTAGCACTGAAAACATGATATTTCAGAGCGGATTGCAGCGGCCTCGCATTGATCGCTTTGTGGCGCCGCGCGAGTCCTTCGATGAGCTGCGGCGGCGGCAGCACGTGTCCGCCAGTAAGCAGTGCTCTAACAGCTTCTGGGTGAGCATTTGAGTAATGGGTCAAAAACGTTTAGAAAACCTGATTTTTTTTCTGCAGACAATATAAAAGTTACCGATTTCGATACATTTTTTCTATGACTTTCATCATACACAAGAAGTAAAACATTTTAACATGCTTATAAGGATAATGTAGGTACCAAAATTAAGTTTTGAAGTTCGTCTATTCTATGATGTCCACAGGAAAATCGTATTAACCTTAACTCATACTAAAAAAAAGTTCGACCCTAATGCTCGCGATCCTTCATTGCCAACTGTCCAAAAGCAGGTATTTTCGAATTATTTAGTCCGTGGAACTGCCGTGGAATGATTAATGTCAATAATAGTGCTTGAATCTGTCCTCGCATGGAGTGGCAAGCTGTGTCATCACTTCTACCTATCTTACTTCTTCTAAATACTAATAAGATAAACTACGTGTTATCGCTTTTCCAGCATGGCAATTACATGAAACAGTATGCGAGCCACATCGACAAAGCCTTTGGGCTAGATGCAGCCGCACCTTCGCAACCTGAGCAAACCTGGCCCTGCGTGCCGCGCACGCGCACTTTTCTATCTTCAGCGGATAATATCCTGGATCTGCCAACTTACAGTACCGCAGCTTGTAAGTACATATATCAATATTATTAACAAACTACACCGATCCCCGTACTTAAATGAAAACAGTAGAAAATCCATGAACCCTTTGGACTGGGAGAAGTATGAATAAGTCAAATCAACCTGAATCTGAGCACACCTTCTATAGCCCTGCGAGCCGCTTACGCGCCAATTTCTGTCTTCATCTGATTACGTATCACTGTTCCATATTAATGCGACAGTGACAATTGCGTTTCGTTCGCTACGGAGCGTTAACGATTGGCATGTTAGTTACGCGAGCTGTTGATATAACACCTAGATTTAGATGAGGGGTCAGATTTCTCTACAGCTGATTACACCTAACAGGTGCTGTACGTTTATTGTAAACTCCCTATTTTATATTCTGTAGATAAATGGATCGCCTAACTCTGACATTGAAGGCCAATAATCCATTACTATTACTTCTCTCATCAATTTAATATAGTAATCATTACGATATAAGTACTTACTCGTATTTAGTTCCAGAACTCATCGACTGGAGCAACGACAACGTCCTAGTGGCAGCACTTGGCAATAAATACTACAAGTGGAGCTGGTGTTCACAAAGCTCTATGGGCAAAGGCCTCACCCTTTTTAACACTGCTTGCTGTAGGTTTGATCCTACGGGGGAAAGACTAGCAGTAAGTACCCAAATCAACTACAGTCCACAGTGTACAGTAACTATTTGGCCACTATGAACAATGTTACTGCTACTCTTTTATACTCCTGAAAATTACATACCTAAGCAACCTTAGAACCCAACTTGCATTGTAACCCAAAAGAAAACCTTGTGTTCATTTATTATAAACGGGGAAAGCGCTTAGATGAAAAGAAAAATATCCCATGTCTTAGCATGTAACAGTGTCAAATCATGTTTTGATATTTCACACTGTTACATCCAATATCAGAAAAATCATACTTTTCTTTTTCAGCTAGGAACCGACATGCAGCGCATAGAGGTGCACAATGCGTGGAGCAAATGGATGACCGTGAGTTGGTGCCGCTGCTCCACCAAGACGTCGCAGCAATTCTGTCTGATCACCGCCGTGGACTGGAGCCCCACGGGGAACTCCATCGTCACGTGAGACATGTTTATATACGGCTGTAAATATGTGTCATTCTGTAAAATTTACACCTTACTCTAACTGTTGGTCAGGTCTTTGCAAGGAAATTTTAGTCGTAGGAAATAAGAGAGTGAAATTTTTGCTCTGAACATAATTTTACTGAGTTTAAATATTTATCGTAAAATTTAGCGAACCTAAACACTTAACGACCTGTCTGGCCTAGTGGGTAGTGAACCTGCCTATGAAGCCGATGATCCCGGGTTCAAATCCTGGTAATGGGCATTTATTCGTTTGACGAGCGCGGATATTTATTCCTGAGTAATGGGTGTTTTCTATGTATTTAAGTATTTATAAATATTCATATATTATATTAAGTATATACGAGTATATAGTTGTATTGTCTAAGTACTCCACACAAGCCTAATTGAGCTTACTGTGGGACTTAGTCAATTTGTGTGATAATGTCCTTGTAATATTTATTTATTTATTATTAACGTTGGAGACAATGCAATGTACCAAACATATGCTGGTATGATGATGTAAACCGAAGGTGATCATTGGAACTCTGTAATAACACACAGTAAACTCATTAAGTTACGACTCGTGAGACAAGTACGGTTTGACGATAAAAGCTAGTTAAAAATGTTTATTTAGCGGTTGCTCCCGAGGAATGATCACCGCTTTCGACCGCGATACCAGACACATCAGCAATCGGCAAGCCACCAACATCGCCATCTTTCTTGTGCGGGTGTCTCCAGACGCGCGCTACGTGGCCGCGGTCGCTGTCAACAGTTCGCAGGTAGAGGTCTTTCAAATGTCAATGTTGTACTAGTTGTAGTTAATGTAGGCTATTTATTTAACCTGCATGCCCTAATTATTTTCATCGTAAGCGTAGTCAACTTGCTGTATAAATTGTGAGCGTATATTTATATATTTATCAGGTGCTGCTGATGCTGTGGCCGTCTTTGGTAGAATACATGGTTATCAGTTCTGACTGGATGGTAAAGGTAATAAACAAATTATTATAATTTATTATAGACGTCAAGACATTTTACATTTCTGGTGTTGTCGGGTAACAAAAGTAAGATAACATTAACATTTTTATTACGTCTTTTAATAGGTAACACTCATGAACATCTGCGAGCTTATGAATACTGAAGCATATAATATCCTTATTAGAAACCTGATATTAATTTTAAGATCTTTAATGAGGAACTTAAAAAATGTCTGTAGGTAGTCTGTCGTTTATGTTTGTATGGATTTGGCATATATAATTACATTAAAAAACGATTTCAGCGCCATCTGCTTTAAGCTTCGCGCATTTAATCTCATTTCCAGAGTATAGCCTGGCACCCATGGCGTAGTGCTCTCCTCGGCATCGGCGGAGTCACGGAGACCAAATCCTGGATAGCGCTCTGGGATGCCCCGCGGGCCACCCTACGCACGACCACTACTGTCAGCAATAACGATTATAGCATGGACACCATGTTGTTCAGCCATCGGACTGGGGAACTAGTTCTCAGTGTTTGGAACTCAGGTAAATACAAACTGTAATGTCTACTTACATTCAAAAGGGTGGAAACAAAAAGTCACAGAGACTAAATCCTGGATAGCACTCTGACATTCCCCGCGAGCCACCCTGCGCGCTCCCACTACTGTCAGCAATAGCAACATTAGCAACTATCTGCCTGCCTGTGTGCTTGGATACCATGTTGTTCAGCCATCGGACTAGGGAACTAATGCTCAGTCTTTGGAAGACAGTTAAATGTTCTGTTCACTTAAACTACGTGGACATAAAACGGATAAAGTATATAAAAGGATAAAAAAAGGTCAAAACAAGGGTTTATAAAAGGCTATAACGAGGTTTAATCTGATTGTAATAACTGATTATGAATTAGATTTGGATTTATTATGTATCAGCTGTCAACTTTGATATTTCCTCAACCAACTTCACTGTGGACAGCTATATTCATTACAAATCCAGATGAAATTCATAACCAGTTATAACTATCAGAATATTCAGAATAAGCCTAGGGGAGGACAACTTTCTTATGATCAGTGATGCCATAGTTTGCTTTTATTGTAATGTATCTTCACCTTACTGTGTAGTTATGAAGCACTTTAGAATGCCCCGAGCTACGATTACTAAATATAATAAATAAATAAAATGGGGGTGGTGAATAACATGGTATCCAGGCTATAGTTGTATAGCCTGGATACCATGTTATTCAGCCATTGGACATCTTAGCTAGGCCCCCTAGGGAGACTGGGGAGAGATTTGTAACACGGGTATATAAGTAAACTGTGGCGTGGTAAATTGGAACGTAACCAACAGCCCCTAATCTAAATCACCTAAAGTTGGGACATCACTCTTAGGTGATGCTTAGGTGCTTCCCTTAGGAAGCACTAGATATTTCTAGGTATTTCATACATTATATGTATTACAAACGAACTTCTACTATATAAAAATTATAAATGTCTAGCGGTCCGATTCGAAGAATGAGATACGATACCGATAAGTTCTCATTTAGATATCGTTTGTATGTCGTATATATTGACAGAAGCAGCTCGATTCGGGCAAGCAATGTCACTGTGACGTTAGAAATGTCGTAGATAGATCTTATTGGGATCACAGCGGAATCTAAATAAATGTCAATTTTGACATGTCGTTTAGTTATCGATCTTTTAAAGATCTGTCATAATCATTCTTCGAATCGGGCCGTATATTCCATCACAAAAACATGACTTCAGAGTTCAGACTTTAACACTTTAAAATAAATGTATTAAATAAAAATAAATAAATGTATTTATTGTTCAATAATTTGTACGCTTTGCGTGGGAGTGCTATTATGCGCTATTATACACTTACAGGCCGATTCGAATGTACACACGATTGAAATTCCTTGCTTCTCCCTCTGGACCGCATCCAACGAAGAGCGACTCGAATTGTCGACTGCCAGCGTATTTCGGATCAGCTTGACTCCTTGGCGCTGCGTAGAGATTTGGCCTCGCTCTGCATTTTCTATCGCATGTATAACGGGGAGTGCTCCGAGGAATTGTTCGGATTAATCCCTGCCGCTTCTTTTCGCCATCGCCCTACGCGACAACATTTCCATCCTCACCACTTAGATGGTTGGCAGTCCTCAACTATGCGTTTCTCCAGGAACTTTCTGCCTCGCACAGCTAAACTGTGGAATGAACTGTCGCCTGGGGTATTTCCGGACCGATACGACCTTCAAACCTTCAAGAAAAGAGCGTACTCCCATCTTAAATGCCGGCAACGCACTTACAACCCCTCTTGTGTTGCAGTTGTCCATGGGCGGCGGTAATCGCTTACCGTTTGCCTCCTCTAACATAAAAAAAACCACGATTACTGAATGATATCAGTTAGATGCCATTCTGATGTCGCTGTACGTTCATACTGACCTGTTAGTGGTATTTAAATGGAATATAAATCCGGCTTTATGTCTACAAAATCGCTGAGGTACGCGCATCCATTATAATTATTTAACTTCAGTCGTTTATAACTATTTCCTAATTCCAAACTTAAATATCAAATAATCGTAATAAAATCCATTAATAATAGCTTGACTGGTACTTTTTGCCGTAAATCATTTTAAACGGTACACGCACCCATTTTATTTAGTTCTGCTATTTAGACACTTAATGAACTCTAAAGTCAAGGAATTAGGGATTTCGTACTTGTATTTTGACCACTGAAATTGTAATCAGTAAATCAAATCAAATTGAATTATCACAATTAAATCTTCGGTCCAGTTCTAGTACCTATGAGAAAACTATTAAAATGTTAATGTCTAAGAAAAAACTTGATGAGTTATAAAATGAAATTTAAAATACATTTTACCGATTCTATCCTGGCAGAAATGGCAGTAACTATCTCTGAAGCGTTTTGAGATTCATATTTACGAGTATAAATTATACTGTTCGGACTACAGTTGAATTTGTTTCCAAATTAAACTAAAGATTGCGATCCTACAAATAACCACCAGTTCATTATCAGTGGCTCAAATATCTATTTAAGGCGTAGAATCGGACCAAGTTAACTCGGCATGGTATTTGCGATAGCAAAGTATGGCTATGTCATTAATGTAAAATTATTATGAACATGTGACGTATTATAATGACACTCTCACACTTTGTTTTGTTACAGTCCGTACAAAGTTAGCTAAGACAGACTCTTAAAAGTCTATCGTGTCTAACTAAACAACAAATTTCTTTAAAAAACTAAATGATCACCTCATCAACAAAGCTTATTATACATTAAATGATAATTATTGTACAAAAAAACTCGATCTCCTCTTGAATAAACTGTTTGCTGCGCCCTATAGGGTGTCATTTTGTATAAAATTCTATGTAATATGTTTAGATATGCAATAAAGATTATGAATATGAGTAACTTTACTTACCTACTTCCAAAAAATGAAGTTTCATCGTTCATCCAACCTTTGAAAGCAGAAGAAGCAATCTTAAAATATCTATGACCCGTCTTTACTATACTACCATGTTTTATATTATAGAGCAAATGGGGTACCCAAAAGCGAGCTCTCGGCTTGTAGTGATGAGCGGACCAGACTCGGTGGTGGACGAGTGGGGGGAGGGCAGATACGGCGTCGACCGCGTTCGGGCCATGGTCTTCAGTCCTGATGGCACTAAGCTTGGTAAAATTACTATGTATTTATATTAGGATAAGTAGATTATTATTTGCTAATTAATGGACCAGATACTATAATGGACCATCCTAGTTTCAATGGCCATCATTGATAAAGAGCCTGCCTCAAACAGCTAAGCTGTAGAATAAACTGTCGCCCGCATCCGCGGTATTTCCGGACCGATACGACCTTCTAATCTTCAAGAATAGAGCGTTCTCTAATCTTAAAAGCCGGCAACGCACTATCAACCCCTCTGGTCTTACGGTAATTGCTTACTATCAGGCGATTCATCTGCAATTTTTATCCTATATAATAAAAAAATACAGAAGTATAATTTAAATTAAGCGTTTTAAAATAGTCAATAACGATTTTTATTGAAAATCAAAAGTCGTGTACTTATTGTAATTTGTTTTAGATGTTACATATCGTAGGATGTACATAAACAATTTGATTATGAACAAGTATTTTCTTTGCAGCAACAGCCACAGCAGACGAAGATTTAATAATCTGGAATTTCCTGCCTCCAGACAACAAGACCAACAAAAAGACGAAACGGAGAAGATTCTCCGCCATCCCCACTTACATCGACCAGAGCTCATACGGCTTCTCCGTTCGATAACTTTAATTTTTTTTTGTGTAATATTACAGTACAATTCCAACTTTACTAGCAGTGGTTCGCTTAAGTAGTGTTTATTCCAAAGTCATCCTCCGATTCACTATATATTCAAACGTGGATAGGCATGTTATAAAACGTTGAAAAAATAAGGCCATTATATAGATCGTCCTTTTATAAACTTTTCCGGTATTTAATTTGGCCGCAAAAGGCATCAATTTTACCTTATAGACACATTAGTCACAGCTAATCTAGGTAACTCTTAATCCTCACGAACTTCTCTTTTTAGCAATATTTAGAAATTTTTATCTAATTAAAAATTGTTAAGTTTGTAATAATGCAATATTATTCTCACCTGCTGAATGTCACTAGAGCATTGAAATCAACATAATAGGAACGTGCAACATACTTGTAACTATATTTGAATAG
This sequence comes from Cydia pomonella, assembly GCF_033807575.1. NCBI lineage: Eukaryota > Metazoa > Arthropoda > Insecta > Lepidoptera > Tortricidae > Cydia > Cydia pomonella. Next base: position 15,882,632 of record NC_084712.1, read on the forward strand.
CGGGGTTTAAACTGGTTCAATCATTTGTATGATACCTATAATTTTTTGTCTGTATCTATATTATAATATTAATTCTACGCATGTCTCACTATAATATTCTTTGATAGAATTATTGAAAATGTAAATTATGTTAGTAAATATGATTTTATCTTTATTGATGTTAATGAAATACACTTTTTAAACTAATGACATTTACTGAGTATATCCTAACCTATGTTGTGTGTGTTTTGACATGTATATCTCTCTCGTACATTTTCAGCGGGATATCCCAGAAAGCATACAGCAAATTAAATAGACCTGTACAACAAGTCGCTTAAGACATTCCTTTAGTTACACATACCATTTTTTTTTTTGCAAGGTCTTATAATAACTAATAAAAGTTCCGATTCATCAAAATTCCTTAAACCTACATACAATGCGCAAAAAATGTCCAGATGTCAAAAACACGTCCTCTACCTATTCTAGAATTGTTATATTATAAATATATTTTACAAGCCACACTGTTATTTAATTAGATAATACGAGTATTCACTAAGTCATGCACGCTATATATTTCCTCTTTGGGAATAATTCCATCTTGAAACTAACGCTTATTCTAATCTATAACTCGAAGATTACCTTATTGATGAGTGAATAAAAGTCAATGTAAATATATATCTCACGCATTTAGTTGTCTATTACTCTTGTAGGTATTATTCACAACGCTAACTATCCGGTACGACCATCGAATATAGTGAATACGAATATAGAGAGAGACCGGGAGACTTGAATGATGTTAAAAACCGGCCAAGAGCATGTCGGGCCACGCTCAGTGTAGGGTTCCGTAGTTACTCTTCCGTCTCAATAAGCTAAACTGGAGCTTAAAGTATAGTAAATTGTTAACCAAGGGATGAAACGGTACCTTTCACGCGAGTTAAACAAATAGGCAAATTTGCATAATCAGTACCTAATTAAAGTTTTTACTATGAAGGGGAAACTTTTTGCGATAAGTCAAAAACAGCTAAACTGATCATGTCCGCTATAGTGTTCATTTAATGTCTTTCTTAAGCTCTACTTCCATGATTTTTTTTTCATATTTTTTGGACCTATGGTTCACAAGTTAGAGGGGGGGGACAAATTTTATTTTTCTTTCGGAGCGATTATCTCCGAATATATTGAATTTATCAAAAAATGTTTGTTGAAGACCCGTATTAGTTTTGAAAGACCTTTCCAATGATACCCCACACTGTAGGGTTGAAGCAAAAAAAAAAATCACCCCCACTTTACGTGTAGGGGAGGTACCCTCAAAAGAATTAAATTTTTATAATTTATTGTACGACTTTGTCGGTTTTATTGATTTATATATCCATGCCGAATTTCAGCTTTCTAGCACTAACGACCACGAAGCAAAGCCTCGGACAGACAGACAGACAGACGGACATGGCGAAACTATAAGGGTTAGTTTGTACCTTACCCCATCTACTACTAAACTTAATTAACTAAAATTCAACCAGGATTAAATAAAAATAGGAAAATAAACAAATTTGGCCATGTGATCGTCTAGTGTATTTACGTTGTGAACCTTAGTACCCTTCGTCTTTTATGTGAAAACTGATACGATTTGGATTTTTCAAAACTATCCCTAAATATCCTATGAATTTGTAAATATTCCTACTGTATATTTTTATTAACACTATTGTTAGACAAATAAAAAAAAATAGTAAATAATATATTTTTTTAGAATTTATCTCCTACCGGGCCCTACCGTGACCAGTTACCGTGAACAGTAGTAAGCCCTTTTTGTTTGTAATTTAAAAACTTATATTTTCCTTTTAATATATCTCTTTGCTAACCTAGCTAGCTAAAGGAAAATATGTATATGTAACCATTGTAACCATAAGTAAATATATTGCAAAGAATAGTAAGTACAAACATACTTTATCTACTGTCACGCCCGGATGAAGACGGGTCTCTAAGCTAATTAATACCCATTTTATTTTATTTTATTTCTAATAGGTATTCCTAAGCACTATGTAATATTACTCTACCAACGTTTCGTAACCTAATTTCAAACGAGAAGAAACGCCAAGAAACTCATCTGAATGTACTATCAATGTATGGAATACTGAAAACAATCGTCTATTAAATATGACTTTATTTACCCTATAATTCCCCAGTTATAGAAAAGCTCAATTGTCACTAGTGAACTGCTCCGCCGGTCACTAGCTCCCTATAACAAAATTATTTAGTATGTCCTCAAATAACTTTGTTCCCCTATCTCACCCAATGTAAAAATATATAAACCTTCAATCATATTTAATCCCCAAATCCCTCAGTAACCCATCCATATGCTACTGAAGATAGATTTTAATTTATTTTGTAATTAAAAACAGTTAAAACTCTAATGATTTTAGTTTTGTATATAATCAAACTAAATGTGAAAGAAAATAAATAAACCTAACACCCAAATAATGACTCTACCCTAACTCTACCCCAAATTCACCTATTCTAATGTGTGTAAAACTAGAGGCGAACCTCTATTTTTACAGGGAGGAGTGTGTGTATGAGGGACCCTAATTTAAGCTCTAAACGTTCGGCCGACAAAACCGAGGTATAGCAAACCCTAGTGTCTGTGTGATTGCCTCCCTCCATCTGTGTTAGCCGAAGCCTGGGTACAGATGAATAAGGCGCCCTAACCATGTATATAATGTGTATAAATAAATATATTTAACAAGACAACGCTTCTTCAATTACCAACAGATTTCAATGAGTAAGGATTACTCCTAATGGTCCACACGTGAGACCCTCATATCCCTCTGTCAGACCTTGAAGAGAACGTAAGAGGTATAATCGTCACCTGTGTTGGTAAAAAGGCTGACGCCAGGCCCCTCTCGCGACCTGGACCTAACTCTCTACTGGATTCCCGAGTAAACCTGCTTGTCACCGTCAGGTTAGGTGTACTCGGTAGGTTGACCATGCAACCTGACACTGAACTGGCTCTAAAATACAAAAAATCCACAAAAATAAGTAAGTATTGACACTAAAATAACAATTGAACAGTCTGACAAAGAGCAGCATAGTAGCTACGCAATGTCAAACATTCAATCGTCAAAATAACAACCTTTGTTTTTACGTCTACGAATAAGCCAGAGAAAGTGACAATCCGACGGTCAAAAATATAATGGCGGTCCTGGCTTAAACTGAGCTATTTATAACCTTCGGCAAACGCTCCAGACGTGTTAGACGCGTCTCTCGTACTTATCGCAGGGTAAAGGCACCAATAGTCAACCCCTCCACGAAATTTCTATATTCAAGAACGTCTCATTTGCCCACTAATTGATCAATAAGAATTATGAATGTATTTACTCATCAATAATTTATTAATCTTTTATTTTTATAAAGAATAAAATGTAATTTAATTTAGCTTATGGAAATATTTCATTAAATATTATGCAAGGGCTTTCCGCCAGCAATCAGCCTCCCGTCTACCAAGCAATCTACAGCCACCCCATTTTAACGCCTGGCTATTGGATTCCGAGTTCCGTGATTTCAGTGTCCAGTGGTCAGCCACAGGATGACTACTCAGTATTTTATGTATTTCAATGAAATAAAGTCATAATAATGTAGATATTTAAAGGTGCTTGATTTAACGACTTACATTGCATTTGAAAATAATAAAAATCTTGAAACCTATGCTCAGCCTCTATCGGCTGTCCTCTCGGTCCACGTCCCTTTAAAATCACTGCCTCAAACCCAGTAATCGGCCAGGGCTTACTTTAATATGGATTTATATTAATTTTTTACTTTTTCCAGACAAATTAAGTATTAATTACGTGAAGCAGAGCACATGCTTTAAAAAAAATATCACAATTCGGCTGCTAACGTCTGATCAAAATACCATGTGACGCTCCAAAAAAATGGCGCATATGGCATATCCCTTAATGTCAGAAGACAGCACTTCTTTGAAGTAGTGTTGTGGTTTATGCTAAACAATTCTTTTAGAAATTAAGTTACTTTTCAATTCATACTTTATTAATCTATAATAACACCTACTTTTGGCACACTGGTGCATGTCTCAGCACTGATGCCTTTACCTTATACGTTTGACTAATTTATTACCCTTTAAACTCGAGTACCAATCTCCTTTTCTGAGTAACGACCCACTACGAAATATGATTTAGTTAAAGTCTTTGTTTGTTGTTTAAAATTTCTCGTGAGAATATTTTGCTTCTATTCCATTAAACTTACGGAATTAATTTATTAGTTATATACATACTATTTACTAGTATTTTGATTAATATTGGAACATAATAATTGAAGTTTTTAGTTTATGAAAATGATATGGACCGATTATTTGTGCCAATTATTTTTATATGTTAACTAGATCTGCTAGTGCGTCTAGTTACAAGTTGACTACGGAACCCTTATAAAAAATGGTCAAAATTAATATAGGTATTAATTTCATCAGCGCTCTAATACTCGTATGAATTAACGATACCTATTCGGGCATCATGTATACTAAACATGCCCGAAAATAAATAATACCCCCCTACATCAACGAGAGCCCAGAGCTCAACGAGGGGGGTGGGGTTAGGGTCGGCAACGCGCATGTAACTCGTCTGGAGTTGCAGGTGTACATAGGCTACGGAAACTGCTTACCATCAGGCAGGCCGTATGCTTGTTTGCCACCGACGTAGTATTAAAAAAAAAAGAAAACATTATATGATCAAATAGTATAGGTTAAAATCAGGTCGTTCAGTGACAGATCCAGACGGTTTTGTATTTGGTTGATTAACCAATAAATGTTTGAACTACCCGAAAATGTACCAAAGATATAGAGTATCGGCAAGTCTCCCAGACTCTCCCTAAGGCTCTAGTTATAATAGAATCCAACTTTGTCGACGAGGAAAGGCTGTTTTGTAAATAAATCTAGGTTTAAACAGCGGATCGTAAGTGCGGATTTATGTGACTTAATGTTTGCTTATAGAGGACATCCTTGGCAAACAATTATCTCGGTAATCGGCAACAAGTAATGAAGGACGGTAAGAATTTTGATAGGTAATTAAGAGTAATAAACCTACATTAATGTTGTAACATAAAGAGGAATCTGTGTTTTGATCTGCTTAAGGCGTGGTGACGCTTATACAATGACATAGCTAGACATAATATTACTACATACATACTTAAATAGTAGCATAGCAATACATAATGTGAGCTAGAGTTGAAAAACGTATTTATTGTATTTATATACCAGCGAATTGATGAGACTAAGCAGGTGGATTATTTATCTTTTTTTTTGAAATTTTTTATTATATCTTACATAATTTTACCTTGTTTTTTCTCTACCACTTGGGTGGTCACATTTTTGTCAAATTTCAAAATGCAGTCCACGTAAGTGAGGTGATTAAAAAAATACGCAAGAAATGGGCAATCTTCATGAACGGATTTCGAAAGTGTTATTTACTTACATTCGGTCCACGTCTTTACTGTACGGCAATAGTTGTTTTTGGCAAAAAAAAAAACACTTCAGAAGTACTTAAGGCAAAAAAAAAAATACAAGAAACAATTAAATATTCTGTTCAAACTTTTGTGAAATTAACAACGACGGATTGATATTAATTAATGGATTGACGACTAACCGATAGTGTGACTTTGACTACATACTAAACTTATATTCATGTTATTCCAGCGAGCTCTTAGCGAATGACCTTTACATGGTATAAACATGTGCACGTCTGGTCAAACCGTCACGCATACGCATTCAGCTCCCGCGGTCAGAGCGCAGATATTTCATGCGCGCGTTGACAACGCGCACAATGCACACGAGCAGATTTACCGACCGATTCAGCGTGTGAACGCGGGATTTATGAGGCGAAGAAGAGTCTATAATCTATGGTGTGAGGCTAGTCTTGTCCAGTTGATATCCGAACCTGCGCTGGGGGGATGCAAAAGAAAGGGATTGGAAGATAAAGCAATACATGTGTTGTTTCAGCATTGAATGAACTTTAAGGCCATATTCCACGTGTGAGCATGCGATGTTCGAGTCGCAGATTGTATTTACAGTTTTTGTATCCTCAATGACTTAATGACATACGAAAACACAGAAACAAAAAACGTAAGATGATAACATGAATTAATCATTTTTGTAACTGGATATATTTATAAAGGTATATTTTCCCGAGACACATAAACGTAATTAATTAACATGTAATTGTCCACAAAATTTGAATTAAATATTTCAAACGATGCTTTCCGATTTCCTAAAGATTTTGAGAATAATGTACTCTGCCAAAGCCATTCCTCAGATGTGCTCGATAAGCCTTCATTGAGTCGTTGCGGCCGCGCGCTGGTTCAATCTAATTTATTCGCTCATTGTGAAGCATTCGACGTAGGGATGTGACAAAGGATGAGGTACGTAATTACCTCAGTTATGTGCAACATAGCATGCAGAAACAAGAGATACCTATAGCGTGTATTTCTAATACAACCAAAATTGAATAGAGTCGTAATGCCCCATTTAGACGGTTCAAGAACTTGAATGTGATTTTCGTTACAATCGGCCCGATTCCAAAAATGAAATACGATAACGATAAGTTCTGGTTTAGATAAGTTCTCATTTAGATGTCGTTTGTATGATGTTTGTATGTCGTATAATTGACAGAAGCAGCTCGATTCGGGCAACCAATGTCACTTTGACGTTAGAAATAGATACAACGTTAGTAGATAGATCTTATTGGGATCACAGCGGAATCGAAATAAACGTTAATTTTGACATGTCGTTTAGTTACCGATCTTTTAAAGATCTTTCCAAGATCTTAAACGTGTCTTAATCATTCTTCGAATCGGGCCGAATGTGGTATTGGTCAATCAACTGAATTCACTATAAGTTCTGCATAGGACGGTCTAAATGTGGCTTAAGTTTCAGTGCCATGAGGTGATTAATAAAAAGAATTGGGTAAACAAAGGACAATTATATAATTTTTTTCTAGCGGCATTGTATTGCGTACTACGCAAAAATTTTGTGAATTCTGACGGAAAAAAAGTACAACAAAATAAAAGTCGCACTTGATACCATTGTAATAGTAAGGAGCTACGTTATTATAGATATTTAAAAAATCTAAAATTGTCAAAGGATTTCAGCATATTTGAGGTGAATCTAAGTTGAGGTACAAATATATATGCCTAAACAGCTTTAGCCAGCTCTTAATAATATTTACAGTGGCCGCGGTAAGTATTTAACACGTGGTTCTATAGCTATTTATTGGCAAGAGTTACTGCACAAGGATGGAATTGACTGCCTTTGATAAAGTCGGGCGTGAAAGTAATATATGTACTTATTATAGAACTATATTACTTTTATTACATGTGTAACTTTAGATACTCGCTTACCTTATTAATATAACATAGATGCAGATGATGATAGTATCATGTTATCCCTCTTCAGGGACGTAAGGCTCCCACAAGTGATTTACATTGTCCACGGTCCAGCGCGGCCTCCTCCATCTACACCCAGCCAAGTCCAGCTGATGCAGCTTCCTTATCAACTGTGTACCTCCACGTGGGCACTCCTTTTTTCCGGGAATTTGCCAAGTTAGCCCTTACTTGGATAGGTGGTTGTTTGGCCTTCGTAAAACCTGTCCTATCTAGCGCTACCATTTCCGCAAAAGTTCCTCCTTAGCTAAAGAGTTTTGTCCGGTCAATTCCCATAATCTAGTGTTCGAGATGTTGCGTGGCCAGTAGACTCCTACGATTCGCCGCAAATACTTTTCTCTGGAGGGTTATGTCTTGTTTAACGGGCCATTTTTCGCTCCCATACAGGACACAGGAGGGTATCTGAGTTAGTGGGTTCTAAATTCTAATATTGACGTTGCTAAAATGGAACTAAAAATTGATTAGGTATGAATCTTTTTTTTTATGAAGGATAGGCAGACGTTTGACAACGATCTCACCTGATGGTAAGTGATGATATAAAATTAAATATTAAAGCCCAACTGAGACAGTACCTCCACCGTACTGAATACCACAGTCATAATAGCACTGCGATATGCGATGGTGTTGATAAACATTATATTTCTTATACTACGACGGTGCCAAACAAGCGCGCGGCCTGCCTGTGTTGAGCAGCCATCGCAGCTTATGGGCGCTTGGAACTGTAGTTAAGTTTCTCGCGCGTTGCCGACCATAAAAGCTTATGGCTCTTATGGCTCTACGTGATGGGCCATCATACTAGGCCACTAAAATGGGCCAGCGAGGGTAGTCGTGTCGGATGGCTTATGGCGCGGCGGGATGCCGATGGGAAGGCTACGGTGTCAGTTTTTCGTCCGCACATCAAAGGAAGTGGGGCAGTAGTGCGTACGCATCTACACGTGGCCTGCTCTCTTCCATCTCAGCGCTGGGCCATCGTGTAGAGGAGAGATTTGAAGGAGGAGGAGGAGTATTTTGGTCAAATCTATTGTAAAATTAAGAGGTTACTTGAAAATATCCGCTATATACATATGTCAATTGCAAACGTCAAATGTCAGACATCAAACATAAAGGGCGCACTTATGCGACAGAAGGAAATGGATGCATGGATGTTTGCGTCATGAGTTGCTTGTTGAAGCTCAGAGGTGCCTACAATAAATTACTATAATTTTTTGTCGGTCTGTTCGCTATCCCTTAACTACGCTACGTACGCTAAAACTTAACGGTATAATATAATTGGTGTCCATAAATGCTATACAATATAGATGTCGCGAATAGGTATAAGGAATGTAAAAACTAAACGTGTAAATAGATAGCTGTAATTTCTGTATAATTTTGTTGTGTATTTTTATGTGTTAGATATAAGCTTTTACAAATTTTAATGTCTAGGTTAAGTATAAACTGTAAATGCTTAAATATGTAATAGCGTGCGCTGATTGGTCAATAAACAACTAGTACACTCTGCACCTAACACCCACGTGACAAATGGACGTGGCCCGCCTATAAATAAACGCCAGGTCGGACTCACCAGCTACCGAAAAAGAAGAGGATTCCGCCCGTGACCACCGCGTCGAGCGCACGCGCTGTGCGCTCCGCGAAATATGTTCGCTAACCCATAGTGACCGGCCTTGTTTCGGATAGTGTTATTGCCGCGTTGTAGCCCCGCTCCGCGTGCTTATCGCAGGATTGCAGTGATTCGCCTTAAATTGAGACAGTGACTCTAAACCTGTGCCGCCTTACCGTGTACTAGTGTGTATACCAGAGATAGTGACTCTTTAACACCATTGATACTTTAGTGTGTACCCCCATCCCCCCCCCCCAATCCCCCCGGTACGGCGTACTGGGGGAGAGCGACTCACTACAATGGCAAACCGTACGGAAGTCATGGACGGATTCGTGGACTCGTATTGTCCCCACCTTCACAAGCAATGGCTTGAATATAAAGCTAAAATCGCGGTAGCGACCCCTGTCATTGAAGTAGATGGCGCCTCCACCTCAGCACCATTTCGGCCCCCAGCGGCACCGCAGGAGCGGCATCCTCAGCAGCCATTCGCTAAAAACTTCAACTCGGACACGTCATCAAATAAAGGTAGGGTTACACCCACTCTAAGCACCAATTCCTTAAAAATCACCGACACTTTCACTGACCCAAAAAACAGTTCCTCCACCAATTCAGAAAACAGACGCCGTGACACAGAGGCGCGCTCCCGCGGCGACCAGCACGCTCGTTCGCATTCTCTCACACCACGCCGCGGAAGCGAGGCCTCCCGCCCCCACCCCTATAGTAGAGTGACCTCCCCCCACAATGAAGGACAGACCCCCAGGTCCAGATCGCGTTCCCCTAGAACGGAAGAAATATATAATATTATAACCGGCGTTGCGTATTCATCAAATTCATCTTACGACAAAAATGCCAAAGACCAGCTATCAAATACAGACAGCGGTACTGACATAGAATACACTTCCATCAAATCAGACGACGACTTCGAGCAGGTCAAGCCAAAGAAAAATAGGAGAAAAAAGAGGACATCAGGTTCATCAGGATCCCCCCCTCCATCCCAACATCAACCCACCACCATACCTCTGTCACAAAATAGATATAGTCATCTCCCGCAGGATAAACTGCCTCTCTCACAACCAACCCGCTCCCTTGATGCGACCCAAATACATCACCAACCACTAGCCCGAAAATCACCCCAACCCCCAAATACCCAGGAAATGGAGCTAGTATATGATGATGAGGACTGTGACTCACTTGACGAAGACAATGATGACTTCGATGATTATTCAGACGAAGACGCCGAAGAAGACAATGAAGGCCAACCCAAACGCAAGCCCAGACTCCCCCCCTCATTAGTAGTATATGACCCCAACAGGTGGGCCACCCTATCAAAAGAGGCCAATAACAAAAAACTCGGCTTTCTGCGCTCACACGTAGGAATAAACAAATATACAAAGGAAGCCATCCTTTTCATAGACACACAGACCCCCGACCAGTACAGAGGCTGGCGCAAACTCTTAAAGGGAGGCTTTCACTCCCGCCCCACTGGTAGGCAGAGGAAACTGAGGGTGGTAATCCTCGGACTCCCTGTAAGCATTGACCTCGCCGACATCAAACATGACCTAATTAGCCAAGACCTACCCGTCATAGAAGTTACAAGGATGCTAAAAGGTCCAAAGGACAAGCGCGAACCTTTTAATGCAGTAAAGGTAGTCCTAGAGCTCACTAACAAAGGGAAAAAAATCTTCGACATTCAACATGTATGTGGCCTGAGTGGCCTCAAGATAGAACCCCCACATAAAAGCAGAAGAGTGGCCCAATGCCAGAGATGCCAGAGGTACGGCCACACGGCCAATTATTGTCAAATGCCACCCAGATGTGTAAAATGCCCTGGGGGTCACCTCACATCCAACTGTGACAGGAAACCTGACCCTGCCACTGGTAAATTTATAACCACATGCGTTCTGTGTGGTGGTACCCATTCGGCGAACGCATCAATCTGCCCGGCAGCCCCACCCCTTAAAAATATTAACCCTCGCCGCAGAAGGAGCAATGCTCGTAATAATAACCCCAAAAAACCCCGACCAAACCAAATCTCACCAGCGAATCAGCCTTCCTTCGATCTCTCGCAGCCTGAGGTAGATGGAACCAAGGTGAATTTTCCGGTTCTACCAAAACACCGTCAGCCAACCCCCATCCAATCGCAGCCTAAGCCCCTATCACAGCGCCAAAACCCCACAGCAGGGCACATTCCAAACAATATCCCCTGGGGAAAAACCCGGCCCACCTACCAACACCAAAACCAACACATACAAAACAATCTGTCCTCACCCAATCACCAGACCAGCAACCCATCCTCACAGCAACTAACTCCTCCCCAGCATAAAACCTCTTCAATACCACTCTCATCATCACACCACAATGTGTCTCACCTGCATCACAGCAATCCACGGAATCGACCAGCCTATCTACCCCCGTTACCGCCACATTTCTCCCACATCCCTTTTTTTTTTTTTTTTTTTTTTTTTTTTTTTTTTTTTTTTTTTTTTTTTTTTTTTTTTTCTAGGGGGGAAAATGCATTCCGCATACCACCCGGGTGCGGGGGGTGACCCGAGTGGTTATGTGGGACTCCCGTCTAGGCTAATGAGGCCCACGGTATACCCACTAAAAACCCCCCATATGCCACCTCGCCGCCTTATTGGTGGGGTTACGGGAACACTTGCGTACTCATCCGCGACCCCACCGGCGGCAGCCGCCCGCGAGCGGCTCCTTCGCGGATGCCCGAAGGCCCTTCACGCGAGGCGCGCCAGATGGTTCGACGCGCCTTCCTCCTCGGCCTCCGTCCTGCAGTGTAGCGGACCCCCCCGAGCCCGCCACAAGGAGGCCACGGGCGCCAGAAAACTCCCCAGCGCCCGGCGGCAGATGAGGTCCATGGTTCTGCCGCAAACCACAACTCGGCTGCAGAGGACAGGGAGAACGGCACACCGTAACACCGACACTCCTCTTCCTCTGCAGCCCCACCAACGCCGCTACAGCGGAACGGCCCCGCCAAGGTCGCAGGGGATAGGGAGAGTGGCGCATCGTGATACCATCACGCCTCTTCCCCTGCGATCCCACCTCGGCCGTCGAGGATAGGGAGAACGGCTAACCGCAATACCGACACTCCTCTTCCTCGACGGTCCACCTCCAACGCGTCACAAGCGGGCTTATCAAGCCCACTTGGAGCGTCCTCCTCGGGCCAGCCAGCACCTCAAACAGGCCGGCCCTGGTTGCCTCTTCGCTTCACCGTGGGAGACCAAGCCACGGCTACTAAGCCCCTCCACCACGACAAGGTGGGCAACCCTCGGGGGGCCCACATCCCTGTCCCAAGTGGTGACCCCGAGGCGGACCTTCAGCTAGTGATGGACATCGCCAATGCCCTAGACATTGGCGAGGTCTGTCTGCTGGCGTCGAAGATCCGCAACGCGAGCTCCACAGCTCAACAGTTATTAGCTATGGCTCAACATGCCAATCTTCTTTCAAACATAAAAAACTTGTGCCAAAACCAAAATGGATTGTACGCCCACTAGCAGACGTAAACCCAAATCACTTAACATAGGTTTTTATAACATAAATGGTATACGTGGTAAAAAAGAGGAGCTCTCCGGGGCCATGAAAGCACTTCAATTAGATGTTCTCCTGGTCCAGGAGACCTTCCTCAAACCATCCCACAGAAACCCCAGCATAGCCAACTACAAAATTGTCAGAAATGATAGAATAGGTAACCTGAAGGGGGGTACTCTAATCTATTACAAAAAAGAACTACACTGCTCCTCTATTCCTTCTCCAAACCTAACTAACCTAGAAGTCTCCGCGTGCAAAATAGCATTTACAGGTCATGTTCCAATTACTATCGTTTCGGCCTATCAGCCTGCCACCAAAAATCTCATCCTGCAGGACCTGGAGGCCGTGTTTGGTATGGGCGAGTCGGTCATAGTGGCCGGCGATCTCAATGCCAAGCACGTCCAATGGAATTGCAGGCTGAATAATGGTAATGGCAGGCAGTTATACCAACTCCTACAGAACTCCGACCCACCAATCGACATAATATCACCCCTAGAACCCACCCACTATCCCGCACAAGACGATTTCCTCCCCGACATCCTGGATGTGGCACTCCTAAGGGGCGTTTCCCTCAGGATGCGCTCTGTGGAAGTGGCACATATTCTAGATTCTGATCACAGGCCAGTGATCCTCAGGCTGGGCCTTCCCCCGACGGATCCAGAAGCCACCATAAAGGTGGTGAACTGGGCAAACGTGGGGGTGGAACTGGCCAGGGATGACTGTCCTCTCCTTAACATAATCAACTCTCCCCTATCCACTAAAAACGAGATAGAGGAAACAATTTCCAATATAACAAAGGGTTTTCAAAGCGTCATAAAAAACTGCTCTAGGGAAGTTCCAGCGGATGACGACAGACGCTGGCAACTCCCCCTGGAGATAACTAACCTAATAAAAGACAAAAATATTGCCCTAAAGGAATACGATCGCTTTCCCTCTCGAGAGAACAAGAATATAGTAAACAGATTGCAAAGACACATTAAGGAACAACTAAAGGTGTTCAGGGAGGACAGGTGGAATAACTTGCTTGGGGAGATCAGGCCAGGACACCAAGCTTATTGGCAACTGGCCAGATCTCTCAAAGCAGACACTATAGCGTCAATGCCTCCACTTGTCAACCCTGACTCCCATCTACCAGCTTTTACGGACACCGAGAAAGCGGAGTGCCTGGCTGTAAGTTTAGAAGAACAGTGTTCTCCCGGGAGGGAACCAAATGACCCAGACCACATCCCCCTCGTTGAAGAAGAAGTGGAGGAGATTTTAAACGAGGCATCAACTGACCCCCCTCTCAGGCCGATATCTTTCATGGAACTAAAAACATTAATCAAAAAGTTAAAACCCAAGAAAGCTCCAGGTCTTGACGGCATACCTAACAGACTTTATAAACTTCTTCCGGACCCTCTAATACACATGTTACTAAAAATATATAATGCGGCTCTTGGCGGCTGCCACTTTCCGGCTGCGTGGAAAGTGGCAGTCGTTATTGGCATCCCCAAGCCAGGGAAACCCAGCAACATTCCCTCCAGCTATAGGCCAATCAGTCTACTTAACATCATGGGCAAATTATATGAGCGCTGTGTCCTCAGCAGAATGCTAGAGTACTTAAATACACACGACATCCTGCAGCGTGAGCAGTTTGGGTTCAGGGCCGGCCACTCCTGCATTCATCAAGTCCATAGAATAACAGAACACATTCTTCGCGGGTTGACGGAGCGGAAGAGACCCACCCCCACAGGAGCAGTCTTCCTGGATGTGGCCAAGGCTTTCGATAAAGTCTGGCACACCGGCTTGCTATGCAAGTTAAACAGACTTGGTGTGCCAAATCGTCTCTTGCACATCATCAGAGACTTTTTGACTGATCGAAGCTTTGGCTATAGAGTGGAGGGGTCTCTCTCGCCCTTTCATCCCGTGAAGGCGGGCGTGCCACAGGGGTCGGTACTTTCCCCCACGCTGTTCTCCCTGTATGTGAACGACATGCCAAAAGTCCAAGGTGTCCATTATGCATTGTTTGCGGACGACACGGCGTTCTACACATCATCTAGATCCCCAACCATGCTCACCTCACTCCTCCAGCGAGCGGCGGACTCCCTTGGGGACTGGTTTGACCGATGGAGGATTGAGGTGAATCCAGATAAAAGTGTCGCGGTCCTCTTTTCTAGAAAGGGGGGCCGCGGCCATCAGAACACCCAAAACACTTATAAAAACATAAAATTGTTCAACAAACCAATCCAGTGGAACGAGAGTGCGAAGTATCTGGGGGTCACCCTGGATGCTCGCCTCAACTTCCACAAGCACATTAAAACAGTAAGAGACAGAGCAGCATTCATAATGGGTCGCTTACACCCGCTCTTAAACCACAAGAGTAACATGAGTCTTAGAGGGAAAATAACATTATATAAAACTTGCGTACGCCCGGTTTTCTCATACGCCTGTGTAGTATTTGCCCACGCATCTAAGCCAAAGCTCAAAACACTCCAGACATTACAAAATCGTTTCCTGAGAAGGGCGGTTGACGCACAATGGTTCATGAGGAATGACGATCTGCACCACGATTTAAACCTACAATCTGTTCAAAGTTTCTTTCAACTAGCCTCAAGGAGATATTTTGACCGAGCTCCCCACCACTCCAACCCCCTAATCACAGAAACAGTTGACTACATACCCAGACAAGACCCCAAAAGGGGCAGACGCAGACCAAAACACGTACTGACGGACCCAGACGACGACATTACGACAAGACTAAAGGACGACCCACCCCGCAAAGAAACTTTCCCACCCGACTGCCTCATAAAAATAGACCTGACTAACATGACGGACGTAGACGCAATGGCAGCCATACTACACATCAAAAATATAGAAAAATCATTTAAAAATAATTCCAGAGTGGGTGCACCCCTAATATTTGATTTGCAGGCCAACACATCGCAAGGAATGGCTGCAGGGGCGGTCGCTCTAGCTAATACTTAGCACCGTCCATGCTTCAGGTTCTAACGTGCTCTACTCTCGCTCTCCCTCCACAACAGACAGACAACTAACATAGATTAATCACCATGACTTACAGACTACAAACTAACACCCTCTACAGAGGCTAAAGACCTGTGTCCCTTCAGGATACAGGCAACCCTTTCTTTCCCCCGGGATGTCCCTCCGGGACATCCCGGCGTCATCCTTAGGATATGGTAGAGGAAACCCTCTAAATTCCTATAATAATCCCCAAAAAAGAAAAAAAAAAAAAAAAAAAAAAAAAAAAAAAAAAAAAAAAAAAAAAAAAGTCACTAGACATCACATTAAGAGGCGCTACCTCAACACTACCCAGTGTTCTTTTACAATCAAAGTATGTGTTTTTAATCTCCCAAAATACTACCCGGTAATGGTACTTGGCGGTATGCGGTAAAGGTTCCAGTCTTCAGCCAGCGCGTTCCAGCTTCGAGTCTTCGAGCGTCCCGTGTGCTATCGGCGGGCTTCTTTCTTCAGCAACCCTACTAGTCTACGCTCCACAATAGATTTAGCTATACTAGATAAGTATGCTAATTTGAGATATAAATATCTAACGAAGAAACTAATGTTTATCACCTAATAGGTACAATAAGCAAATGCCGAGCCAAGCTATTATGAACTATTTGTCAATATCGCAAGAGACATCGCTGTTTTTTTGTTCTTCTTTGCATATTTGAATACACGATTGCATAATTATTTAATAAATTAACTATACGTAATTTGCAATGTGCACACTTCGTTGTTGTAAAACACAGTGTTTTTCAAACTCTACTGATAACGACGAAAACTAAAGATTAGTTGCCATAACAAGTGTGTTATAGTCAACTCTAAAAATGTGAACAACCTAAATCAGTCAAAAATTATATACGTATTGCGTAAAAGTAAAAATTTGACCAGTTTTACAAGCTTTTATTTAACTTGCCCTGTTAGTATGTGATATGTTACCTATTTTGTTAGTGTCAAATCTTGAATGCTAAATTTGACCCACTTTTCGATTTCCAATTGAGCTGAAAATTTGCATACATATGTAAGTCGGGTCACAATGTAATATTATGGTATCATCGAACTGATCTGATGATAGATATATGTATGAGGAGGCCATAGGAACTCTGTGATGAAACAACGGAACCTAATTGTGTTTGGGGTTTTTAGAATTGTCTCGATGAGTATTAGTTGCCCGTGGTAAGAAAAGTACAGCCAGCGTCAAAAACTTGTACCAATTTTTTTTTTTTTTAAACTTATTTTCCGTTGTAATGTAAGGAATAGTAGGATTTCTTTTTTTTTATCCACTCTGTTATGAAAACTGTTCATTTTCTATCCATTATAATTATTTATTATGAAAATAACTCATCTTATGGCCATGAGATACTGTAGAGTTTGGGAAACAGCGTTCGCAATATACTGTTCTAACAGTTTTGTAGCACAATGCGTGTTTGCTGCCGGGACGCAATTCTTAACTACTTCCTAATGATAATCTACATATACACTATACAGTACTTTTTTGTACAGTAATATTAGAAAACCATTATAACCACCTATTACTGGTCATTATGTGGCAAATTTAATACATATTAATGCAATAAGGTAATTAAAAGGATAATTACTGGACGATACTTTTTTATACAATTGTAGTCCTTCCGCTGTTTCATAGCCCAAACAGGGCTATGCAACGGCGGAAGGGTTCATATATAGGTATGAGATTACAACGACTACTTGTCGTATTTTTTTAAAGATAGCGTACTGTCTAAGATGTATCTTTATCATATACACAGTATAGTATGTATATACCGATTCGAGTGGCACAGAGAGCCATGGAGCGCGCCATGCTCGGCATCAAACTTCAAGACCGAGTGAGGAATGTCGAGATCCGACGTCGCACCAAGGTGCAAGACGTCGGACACGTCATTACCAAATTAAAATGGAGCTGGGCGGGACATGTTGCCAGGCAGAGTGATGGCAGGTGGGCCAAAATGCTAACGGAATGGTGGCCGCTTTCAGACGAAAGGAGTGCCTGGCGTCCGTTGGCTCGTTGGGTGGACGACATTCGGAAGACTGCGGGTCACTTCTGGATGAGATTGGCTCGGGACCGGGATAAGTGGCGTACTAGAAGAGAGGCCTATGCTCAGCAGTGGGCGATAAAAGGCTGATATGATGATGATGATGATACCGACCAGATTCACACCCCATGTTTTTTTAACTAATTGTTTCTTCTTGGATATCAGGGACCTCTAAATCTCGGTCTTTTGAAATGCTTGCGTGGGGATATAGATCCAACACGTAGAGACCACTTAGAGTGCTTTAATGTCATGTAGAACGCCTGCTAGAACCCGTTCACAGGCGCAACAATAGACACCCATGAACCGGTAGCAGCAAGTATTACAAACTATGGATCTGAGGAATCTCAAACAATATATCTATATTTTTTTATTGGGACTATTGTAGAAAAAGTGAACAGTATAAACGGTCTATGGATTGAAGTTTGGGTGGACAATGAGACTTAGTTATTGGAAAGACGTCCGGGTGCCTGTCATAACAATATTTTCACTAGTTACCGAGACAGGCGGTGACTTGCCCCCCACTAGGTGGGCCCCTGTAGCTGCCATCGTGAAAACGACCAGGAGCACACCGGTGTGAGCGGCTCAGGGGTGTCGAGAGGTGTACGCCGCTTTCTACCCATTTGGAGGGATGAGCCATTTTTACGTCAATGATGTCAAGTGTAAATATTAATATAGATACAGCTTAAAAAATTATAGTATTAAAAGAAAATAAAAGTTATTTAATTATAATATACTATAATGACAATGCATTATGTACAAAATGAGTAGGTTGCCTATCTGAAGAAGTTTGATATGGTATCATATCACTTGATTAACTCTCATAGTAGCATATGGATATACATATTAATTAACGAGGTTTACTAAAAAAGCTTGATAAAAAAATAAAATCATTTTTTATGGCGACATTAAAATCGTAGCGCAAAAGGCAACGTCAATAAAATAATTTAATTAGTTATTAAATTACACCACAT